>NW_017734900.1:4567-9895 GCF_001890085.2 Hipposideros armiger
TAATTTTCTGCATAAATTTTATCTGATATTCATAAAAAGAAAAATACCTAACCCTAAAGACTAAAGACAATGTATCAGTTATTCTAAAATCGTTGGTGGTATTATCTCATTTATTTCTTATAGAAATTCTGTGAGGCACACATTATTATTCCCCATTTTGCAGATGAACAAAATGAGTTACAGAGAGCTAGGCCATTTGCTCAGAGGCACATTAATATACGGTGGAGTCAGAATGTGAACCCAGCCGTATGAACTCCAGTGCCCATGTTCTTTACCTGTCATATTCTGCTACATCTGATTCAGATCACTTTCAACACTATGCCTTTTCCAGTCCAAAACATAGAGGAAAGAATTGAAGAAGCCAACCTGGTTAAGGTGTCAGCAGATTTGTTCAGTGGTAGGAAATTTTTTCTTCCACACTCAACCCCTGGAAATGGTCTTGGCTGTAAAACACAGCTCCGTTCTCATCCCAAGCCTCCTACAGCTAGAAAGTGTAGAATCTGGTTGTGGATGTCCCAGTCCTCAATATTTTAAGCTACAAGAATGGCAGAAAATGATAGTTATCAACAAGGCATCAATTCAGGGGAAGAAAGCCACATATAACAAATGAGCAACGTCTTCTATTATAAGATTTTTTTCCCCCTCCAGGTCTCTAAAAATCTGAATGTAAAGGAAATTGGGTTTTGTTGGTAAAGAGTGATGGGAGGCATTTGTTTAAGCTGNAAGACAGGTTCTTCTATGAACAAGGAATTACGAAGCTCACTGAAAAATGGCAAAAGGTTATTGAACAAAATGGGCAACATATCATTGATTGATCTTTGTTCTTTATATAAATAAATGACCTTTGAAAAACAGAGACAAAATATATCATGACTTTTCTGACAACCCAATAAAAGCAAGATTTAATGCAATAAGAAAAACCCGTGGGAATACTTCTATTCTTAGGATTGTTTCCTTGGGATATAAAAGAAAACATAAACCAGTAAGATATTTTATTTGATTACTTATAGAGCTATTTGTCCAAGGAAGATTTAGTGAACACCTATTATGTGCCAGGCAGCATGTTATATCAATAGCCAATTATGTGTTAGGAGGAGGGTGCAGCAATAAATGAAAAATGGAGATTTCACTGGAGTAGGGAAATTAAGATATGCAGAGATAAGAATACTAAAAAGTGGAACCTGAAAACTGACATAAGAAAGGTATTGAGGAAGGGAGCAATTACATCTAACTGAGAATATGCATACATACATATTAAAGAACTTAGTTTTTTAAAAATCTATGAATGTTGACAGAAAATCAATAAAACACAAAAAAGACTCCGATTGAAATTGATTTGATTTTGTGTCAAAATCTGACGTAGCAACACAATTTCTTGATATACATTTCTAAGTAATCAGTTAAGATTAGGGCTTCAAGCTTTGCAAATAAAAACCTAATCTGGCCTCTGAAAAATGAGTTCCTTTTATTAATGCAATGCTGGAAAGGAAAAAGAATCAGAACAGGGCTCAAATGGTTACCAATGAGAAAAGATTTGCATAAGTCATCTGATTCTGTACAGCTATTATCTCTAAGCCATTATTTCCTGCCTGCCAGTAATAATTTTATTTGGTTGGATAATCACACACAAGCCCATGTTTTAGATGAATATTTTTCATTTTGCCTAATGAGGAACTGGAGAGGAAATTCATTTTTGTCCAATGAAAAGCACTTAGAAAAACATTATAACTTTGTTTTTATAAGGTTAATCTTAGTAAAATAGACAGAAAATTGTGTATTTGATTTAGTGTTATTTCACCATTAGAAATTAACCCAACCATGACAGATTAGGCTCCATGCTAAGAATTATTTGCCACTTTCTACAAATTTGTTAAGTTTTTGTTATTCTGATGTACAGAATAATGTGTGGTAAATATTTAGCTAGGAGGTAAAATATCGAAGCTGTGAGCACACTTTTTTATTTCTTTCCAAATAATTTTTGTCTTAAAAAAATGAATAAATCTCCCTGAGTTTAATATAAACAGGTGTGATGATAGCGAATACTTTCTATAGAGAAGAGGATGTTTTTCAAATTTCTGAACACAATAGCAAGGTTAAATTATATGAAGCTCTTGAAAAAAAAAGAAATATGAAAATAACTCACACTGGAGACTTAGTATAATTCTGATACTCCTCAATATGTTCCTTCTAATTTAACCATTTCAATTTCCATGATTTGTAAAATTTATGCATTCCTAAATAGATTTCTATATATCAAATTTTACTTTCCCAGTGACTTACATAATCATATTAGAGTTATTTTAGTTTCATTTGAAATTATCTATCTTTAGCAGGGGTTCTCAACATTTTAATTGAAAATATTTTTCCCCTATATTCTGTTATTCACTGGCAATGTTTGGATAAGCTGTTTTATGCATATACGTAAACTGGAAATCATGAACACTTTTATACATATGAATTTTTTTTTGAAAATTCAGAACTAATCTATATTCTCTGCTAGCCAAATTCTTTGGAATAAATCATCACCTTCTATGGTCACTAATGTTCATGTGTCCTACTTATTAATATATTTATTCTTATTTTAAAAAGTTAGTTTTACTGCTTATTGGCCATAATCCTCTGCTTCAATATTTGTGTTAGTCCTGGTTTTCAGTTGCAATTAATAGAAGGTGGCTCTGCCTAAAATAAGCTGAATAGCAATTTATTAAAAAGTCATTGGGCAGCTCATGGAAATATTAGGACGGAAAGAGAATTGTGTTTAAGGTTAAGTGGCCATTAAAACACTCCAAACATATCTGGTGAGAAAAGAAAACTGCTGTTATCCAAGAGAGAGGAATGGGAAGAGAAAGAGAAGAAAGAGAGAGATTTCTCCCATTGCTTTCTTCTTAGGTCACCATCTTTCATGTCAAAACGAATGTCTATGACTTAGCTGCAGGGCCAGGAAAGGAGGTACAAATCATTCTCTTCTCCTATTATCATAACTAAATTTTTCTCCTCACCAAGCCCATAAGTTGAAGAATTTCTTATATATAGAAGAGAATTCAAATCCTGGGTGGCCAAAATGAACATCACCTGCACTGTACAGCTCTATGGTATTATTTCAGAAATCATGGAATGCTAGATTTATAACAATGTAATAAAATTACACATGCGGTTATTTCAAAACAACAAAGGAAGTACAAACAAACAAATAAATACAACAGGTAAGGAAATGCTACATTTTATACCCAACTTGAAGATTCATAATGCACATGAGTTATAAAAAGTACTCTGAAATTCCCACAGTGAAGAAAATTTGAAATACAATTAAGCCCAAAGTTTTCAAAACTTATTTGACAGTGACTTATGGTAGACACTGGTATGTGTATATCTAACATCTATTTCCACCCTCATCATCCTTCTTCCTAACCTTAATTTCATCCCACCATGATGTATCCACCATCTCTGTCATGACCTTTTTCAAGTAAGGCCGACTTCTTCCCAGGCCCAGGCAAATGTACTACTTGACTAAGATAGTCACGGACATGTGATGTATTTCCAGCCAATGAGATGTGAGTGGATGTTGGCTAGGGTTTCTGGGAAATTTTCTTCCATCTTACAAATAATTACAAATATGAATTGGACTCTATTCTTATTGATTTTGTCATGTTCAGATAGGATGCCTTTCATTATTGTAGCCATCTTGCAATCACAAAAGGGGCCAGCCTGAGGAGAAAATCTATAGGAAAAGAAAAGCAACAAGTAATGCTAACATCTGTATCATACACTATGTACCATCATTTCTCATTATGTGAAATGATACTAATTTTACCTTTTCTTAAGCTTTTNGATAGCTCAGTTCCAGAGGTCTCTCATCCTCCTTCCAGGTCAGCTGAAAAGGTTCTTCTCATGGCAGTGAAAAAAACAGAAAAGAGAGTATGTTCAACTATGCAAACATATTTCAAACATTCGTTTGCAGCATGACTTACTAATATACTATTGGCTAAAGCAAGCTATATGGCCTATCTAAAGACATGGGACAGGGAAGGATGAGTACATCTCTGCATTTTGTGGGAGGAACTAAAAAGCTATATTGCAAAGCACATCAGTAAGAATGGGAAGGCGGAGGAACTGGGGCAATATTCCAGACTTCAACAATATCCCAGACGCAAAGGAAGACAGATGACAATCAGAGGTCAATCCCTGCTCCCTTAGGCCCACACTTGAAAAGCAAAATGGAATCCAGTATTTGATGCTAAGATCAAATGAGCAATATGCATTGATATTTTTAATTAGAGTTATTGAAACAGTTTACCATGTATTGGGTTGTCGGAAAAGTCACAACACATGTTTGCAACAGATGGCACTGGTTCATTTTTGGAAGTACTAGAGTCATTCCCATCTATGTTATTGCTATGTCATTTGACAGCTGACAGTTCTAGCTTCATTCTAAACAAAATTCAGAGATTTGGTTGAGTTTTGGAAATTTTACAACAAGTTGAAGATGGAAGACCAAACTGTGCATTTTCGCCATATTTTACTGTTTTGCTTCCATAAAGGGAAGAACCTGTGTCAAGCTTGTGAAAAGTTGCAAAAGTTTATGGTGACAATGCTCTACAAGAACGTCAGTGCCAACGATGGTTCACAAAATCCCGTGCTGCTGATTTTTATCTCAACTACGCTCCTCAGTCAGGGAGGCCCACCAAGGTTGATGACGACAAAATAAAGGCATTGATTGAGTCAAACCCGTGTTACACAATATGAGAGATTGCAGAAACATTGAACACCCATCATTCAAATGTTCACGACCACCTGAAGAAGCTGGGATATGTAAGCAAGCTCGATATTTGGGTTCCGCATGAACTCAAAGAAGTTCATTTGACGGCGGTATAAACATCTGCAATAGGCTCATTAAACGTGAGGAAAACAATCCTTTTTTGAAGGGACTGATAACTGGTGATGAGAAGTGGATTGTTTACAACAATGTGGTGTGCAAACGGTCTTGGTGCCGATGTGATAATTTGCCTCAAACGACATTGAAAGTAGACATTCATCAGAGGAAGGTTGTGCTCTCAGTGTGGTGGGATTTTAAAGGTGTCATGTTTTTCGAGCTCCAACCAAGGAACCAAACAATCAATCCGAATGTGTACTGTCAGCAATTGGACAGTTTGACTGAATCCATCATCCAGAAACATCCAGAGCTTGTTAATTGTAAAGGAGTTGTGTTCCATTGCAACAATGAGAGACCACACACAAGTTTGATCACCCATAAAAAATTATTGGAGCTTGGATGGGATGTGTTGCCACACCCACCATACTCACCTGATCTTGCGCCATCAGACTTCCACT
>NW_017734901.1:0-953 GCF_001890085.2 Hipposideros armiger
AGCTGAGTGTTTTGTAGATGCCTTTGATCATGTAGAGGAAGTGCCCTTGTATTCCTAATTTAAGTGGTTTTATCATGAAAGAGTGTTGGATTTTGTCAAATTCTTCTACTGCATCTATTGAGATGTTCCTGTGGTTCTTGTCCATTCCTATGGTGATATACTGTATCACTGATTGATTTTTGTTTTTTGAAACAACCTTGCATTCCTGGGGAAAATCTCACATGGTCATGGTATACAATCCTTTTTATATGTTGCTAGAGTTGGTATGCTTTGTTGAGAATTTTTCATCTGTATTGATAAGAGATATTGGTCTGCAATTTTCTTGTGATGTCCTTTTCTAGTTTTGGTATCTGGAGCATACTAACCTCAGAAAATGAATTGGAAAGTGTTTCTTCCTCTATTTTTTGGAAGAGTTTGTGAAGAATTCTTTGTTAAGTGTTTGGTGGATTCATCAGCAGAGCCATATGAGCATGGGTTTTTCTTTGTGAAAGTTGCTTTAATTAGTAATTCAATCTCTTATTGTAGATCTACTCAGGTTTTCTAGTTTTTCTTGAGTCAGCTTTGGTAGTTTCTTTTTAGGAATTTGTCCATTTCATAAAATTTAATTGGTTGGCATACAATTGTTCATATTATTTCCTTTATAATTCTTTATATTCTTATAAGATTCACAGTCATGTTCTTTCCTTCATTCCTGACTTTAGTAATTTGAGGCTCCTCTTTTTTGGTTTTTTAATCTTGTTGTTTTCTTCATAAAAACAACTTTTAAGAGCCAGCCAAGTGGTTCAGTTGGTTAAGAGTTAGTTTAAGAGTGCGAGCTCTGAGAAACAGGGCTGCCGGTTCGATTCCCACATGGACCAGTGATGCCGCGCCCAAGCTGAGCTGCCAACAGGTGGCAGGATGGCTCAGCTGGTATAACAACAAGACTGCCTGTTCTATGGTGGGCTATGCCCACC
>NW_017734901.1:5715-6589 GCF_001890085.2 Hipposideros armiger
AACTTGTTTATAGTACATGGTATATCTGTTTTCATCCCATTAACTTTTAACATATTTATATCTTTGAATAGAATCTATTTATATCTTTGTCTCCTATAGGAAGAACTTTGTTGGATCTCTGCCTTTTGGTTGCATTGTTTTATGTCATTATTGATAAATCTGGATTTATATTTGCCATTTTGCTTTTTGTTTTCTATATGTCTTATGTTGTTTTTGTCTCTCTGTTCCTTCTTTACTACTTTCTTTTTTATTCAGTGAATGTTTTCTAGTGTAACATTTTAATTTCCTTCATAATGTTTTCTTTATATTTTTTTGATTGCTTCCTTAATGGTCACTTGAGGGCTTACACTATACATCTTAACTTACCAGAATCTCCTTCAGATTTATACTACTTAATTTCAGTAAAATATAGAAACATTAGTCTTATATGTGCTCTACAGTGATACCTTGGTTTGCAAGCATAATTCGTTCTGGAAACAAAGTACTTGTATTGCAAGACATCGCTCGTTTACCATGTTAAAATGTCTTAGAAATGTTTGCTCGTCTTGTGGAACACTCAGAAACCCAAGTTACTCACAATCCAAGGTTTTACTGTATTTCCTGTTCCCGTTTTTGTGGTACATTTGTTAAGCCTATAGTATTTACATATGTAATAAACTCACAATATATTTTATAATATTACTTTATGTATAATTTTATGTCTTTTAGAGAATGCGGAAAAGAAATGAGAGAAATTAGGGCTGGCTGAGTGGCTCAGTTGGTTAAGAGCTCAATCAAGAGTGTGAGCTCTGAGCAACAGGGTCACTGGTTCAATTCCCAACCTGAGCTGAGCTGCCAACAGGTGGCAGGATGGCTCAGCTAAAAAATAAAAAAA
>NW_017734902.1:0-3966 GCF_001890085.2 Hipposideros armiger
AACCCTCACAATACCGCTCTGAAATCAGTTCTACTATAGTCTCCAGGTTTTACATGAAGAAACTGAAATTTGGAGACTTGAAGTCAGTTGTCCAAGATCACATGGGTAGGTCAAAGGCAGAGCTGAGGTTTGGAGCCGGTTCTATTACATTCCAGGGCCCGCTTACTCCATCCTGGTCACCTGTTCATGATATAGGATCTGTAGACATGAAGCTGTGAACATAGCTCTGACCCAGTTATATCTGTAAAGGTTTTCACTCCTAAAAGACTCTTGATGAACAACTATAGTCATAAAACTATAAAACTGAATACTGAATAAGGATTGCTATCGCATTTAGTCTATTCTCTTAATTATTTATTCATGTGCTCATTTGTTTAATAAATATTGATTAACCATTGATCAATATTTATCAAACAAGTGACTACATTAATAGATAAAAGAATAAATTAAAGGCAGTGCTTGAAACTTCCTTAAGTATGAGACTTTATGCTTTATGGCCATCACAGCTACTGTAGGGTAAAAAGATGCATCAGATGCAAATTCTTATTCTTAGCAAGCCATCTACACAAGTACCATTAATTAGAGAAATTATTTTATGTGTGTGTTCTATATTATCTAATGCACCATTTTTATAGAGGAGAGAATTGAGGCACAAGGAAATGTTACCTTGGATAATAACTTGGTTATTCAGTTAGTCAAACCATGTTGTCACAGATCCTTCAAGACCAAGGGTCCCTAATATAATATAAATAAAATAAGACACAGCAATCAGGTGGTAGGAAAATGAATTTATAGTTTTGCCTGTTGACACATACACTTTATGTGAACTTTATTAAACGAAATTGACAGTTCAGAAAACTAGGCTTGTTTGAATCCTGGAAGGGATCAGAGAATAAAGTCATCATCCACCTTCCTTCCAGTAAGGGGATTCCAGAGAGAGCTGGAAGTATTGTATTACAAGGCCCTTCCGCTGCCCTGACTAATCGCTGCAGGGGATCTGAGTTCAGCACTAGGGCGTTTCAGACCAAGAGTCTAAGGTTTCCCCCTGGGTTGCCAGCGAGCAGCAGACTGCAGTGCTGCGCTCTCATATTAATCAGCATAAATATCGGTGCCTTTTCTTCTGTACACCTGGAGTCTTGTCTTACAGTGGAGGTCTCAAGTTTGGATCTGAAGCCTGGCTATCTTTCTCTGGGGCTGTAGACTTTGCTGCTGGTGACTTTAGCTGACTTAATTTAGACCAGTTCCAGCTGGGAAAGGGACTCAACTCGGGTCCCCTTTACTCCCTATCTCACTAAGGTTGTGTGTCCATGAGGACAAATCAGATTTCTTTGGAAGTTTGAAAACCTTGCAATGATACTCCTCTCTTTCCTTCAGACCTCCTATATGATTAGTCAACAGTGTTTTCTCTTTCTACTGCCCACAGCGCTTGAATGTGCTCACGTCTTTCTATCTGCACTGCCCACCCTAGCCAAAGCCACCACCACTCTTCCTGACTTCCCAGTGCCCTTCTAACTGGTGGGTCTCCCTGCTGGCGTCCGTTCTCCACACAGGCAGACACAGAGAGCTGTAGTAAAAGGCAAAATGCTGAGTTGATCCTGTCACTCCCCTCCTTATAATANGTTTATAGGAGACATAACTAAAATATAATTACTCACAAAATGTAGAGGTAAATGTATGGAAAATATACACAAGTAAACCCTAAACAAAAGAAAGCTGGTGTGGCTATAAAAATATCAGACAAAATGGCCTTTAAGTCAAGAAAAAAAATAAACAGAAGAAAGTTCATGAATTAATGACAAAGGACACAACTTTTCAGGAATTTTTAATCCTTTCATTTATATTCATTTCACAGCATAATCTCAAATATGTAAGGCAAAAGTTATCATCAGTAAAAGGAGAAATCAGCTAATTCACAATCATAGTAGAACATTTTAAGGCTTTTTTCCAGGAAATGGATTGATCAAGCCGACAAAAAATTGGTAAAAATATGGATGACTTCAGCATATAATTCATATGCTTGATCTAAAGGGCATGTATAGAACCCAATACCCAATAAATAGAACACACATATTATTTGCAAACTCTCATAAAACATTCATTAGGATTAATGATCCTGTAAGTAACAAAGGATGTTTTCAACAAACACGAAAGAATCTATATTATTCTCTAGTGACAAGGCAAAAAACAAAAGAAAAAAAAAGATTAAAAAATAGGCAGTCCTGCACCCCACATATTTGAAAACTAAAAGACAAAATAAAGCAAATACACACTTACTTCAGGAACCTAGCCAGCAGCTAATTCCTTCCATCGAATTCCTTTCTGTTTAAAATACCTAGAGACTTCTTGTTTTCTGCACTTGCTCCTGACTAATACCATATTCATGGATTAGGATACTTAACATTTTAACGATGACCATTCCTATCAATCCAAACTATAAATCCAATGAGATTGAAATAAAAATCCTTAAGGATGTTCAAGGAACTTGACACACCAATTCTAAATCTTACAAGAAAGGTGTAGGAATTAAGCAATTTCAAAAAGTAGGAAAGAAAAATTTTAAAGTGGGGGGAGGGGAGAGAAGAAACCTGCCCTATCAGCTATTAGGGATTATAAAACAATAGTGTGATATTGACCCAGGTCTAGGAAAAAAATAATAATAATAAAACAATATAACAACTTTCCATCTAAAGACAAATCCACATGTATATTGAAACAGCATATAAGAAAGGACAATTTAGAAAATGGTGTTGGAATGACGATCTTTATACAAAAATGAGATTCCTAGATCACATTATACTGAAATATAAATTCCAGAAGTATGAAAGAACTAATTGTGTAAGGCAAAATGCTGAAATTTTAAGATTATATAGCAGTAAACTTTTATGATCTAAGAGTTAAAAAACAGTTTTTCTTAGAGACATAAAATGGCACAAACCATAAAAGAAACGATTCACTATTGGGTACATTAGAAAGCAAGAACTCCCATCCAACTACACACTATAGATAGCAGTCTATCACCTTAACCACTCGGCCACCTAGTCCCACGTCACACTATAGATAAGTTAAAGCCCAACTCATAGATTGGTAGAAGGTATTTGTCAGTCACACAACCAACAAAGGATCAATGTTGACAATACACATAGAGCTCCTAGAAGGCAATAAGAAAAACACAAATAATACAATCGAAAACACGAACAGCAAAAAAACCCAAATGGCATATAAATACATGAAAAGCTATTCAACCCCCATAGTAACTGGGGGAATGTAAAATAATTTATACCATTTCATTTACATAAAGCTGACAAAAATTGAGCATTGGTGAATATACAGGGAAATAAAATCTCTGAAATAAAATATTCTGGTTAAAATGTAAACAATAGTTTAAAAAACAACTTGAAAAGACCTATTAAATTTGAGGTTACACATACTGCCCGGCCCAGTAGTTCCACTTCTGTGAATATCCTTGAGAGAACTGCTAATATTGCATAAGGAAACACATTGTTTTAGTGGCAAACAATTGGAAACAGCGGAAATACCCATCAACCACAGAATTAACAAATGAATTGTGGTATATTCATTACATAGTTTTTGAAATTAAAAAAAGAATCTACTTGTACATCATGGATAATAATAAATCTTGAAAACACTGTTAAATGACGAAAGCAAGTTGCAGAAGGATTCATAATGGTACTTTCTAGTGGTGATGGACTGTTAACTTACTGCTCTACACTGCCCTGAAAACTTAAAACTGAATGGGAAGGATTCATGTGAACTTCAACAGTAGCTGTTAACATTTTATTTAAAGGAAAAAAAAATGAAGCAAATAAGGCACAATATCAATGCATAGGCTGGGTGGTGGGTTCATGTGTGTTATACGAGTCTCTGAACTTTTCTGTACATTTCTAATTTAAACAAAATAATTCTAATAAAGGAATAATACTATACCGTATTTCCCCATGTATAAGA
>NW_017734902.1:10648-13249 GCF_001890085.2 Hipposideros armiger
CGTGATTTCTTGGCTCACTTTTAGTACTTATAAACTATGTTTTCACTATCTTTGAGTTCTTAATTTTGATTCATCTTCAAATTTCTATAAACGTTCAGGATTGGCATTTAGCTTTATGGAGAAGAGCTTGACTTGCATCCTTCTCTAGAAAAAATACTGGTTTTCTCTTAAAAGCCTCAATTCTCACAGAAAGTTTGATTTCTCTTTTATATTCAAGAATTTTTACCTGGACCTACTTAGACATGTGTTTCATTTATTGTCTGTAAATCTTTTTAAAACTTCAAACTCAAATATTTCTTTAGCTCACTCATTTCTTCTGTTGCTTTTATTTTTGCTTGTGTTCTCCTGGTCCCATTTCCTATTCTGGAATTTCTACTTTACATAGACTACACCTGTTCGACTCCTTATTTCTTACCTTTTCTCTCATTATTTTCAATTATTAATTGTTTTCCTATGAATCTTGAGAGAGCTCTCAAGTTTATCTTGAGCTTCACTAACTGGGTTGTTTTCAGTATAATACAGGACAATCAGTCATTCCTTCATTAGGAGTTCAACATGGCAAATGTAGTTCTATGCTCTTTGCTTATGAGAGATATGTTTGTATGCAAGTTACAAAAGGATAAGCAGTGCTGGAAATGGAAAGAGGCATGAGAAATAGTTGGCAATATAGTATATTGCGATCTTGAGTACTGGTGTGTCATTTTTAGCCCCTGATATTAATGATGGAATATTAACAGTGTGGCTCTAGCTTCTGATATATCTTCATGGAGAATATGGGGCAGAAGAGAAAAAACTTTTGCTTCAATTGCAGTTGACATTCAATATTATTTTATATTAGTTTCAGGTGTACAACATAGTGGTTAGACATTTATATAATCTACAACGTGATCCCCTAATTAGTCCAGTACCCACCTGACACTATACANGAAGAATTAAATCTGAGACTCTAGGATACAGTTTGGTGATTGTGATGTGCTTGAGCTTTCAGAAACATGCTCTAGTCCATCTCTCCTCTAGATATTTGCACTTCATGTCTATCTCTGCTCAGATGTTACCTCCATGGAGGGACTTTCCAAGCTCCCTTATCTAAAACACATCACATCGCCCCTGGCTACCCCGCCATACCATCTCTCTAGCCCTTTATCCCACTTTACTTTCTTCCTAGCGTTTTTCATCCCACATTTCATTATACACTATGAGTTTTTTCTCCTCAGTGAATGTAGTTAATTTTTTAAGAAGCTCATTCACTGGAGCAACAGCTCCATCTTCCTGTTCACTGCTTATCCCCAGTGCCTATGGGGGATTTGATGAATATCTCCTGAATGGATAAATGATACTGGTGCAGAGAAGAGATTTTTAACCCAGGACTATCTGCCTCCAAAACCCATGTTGGCAGCTCTTGTCTAGTTTTGCTTAGCCTCCAGAAAGAGAATAGCGTTCTTCCTTGAAGCAAACTGTATATTTGGTTCTGAGTTTGTCAAAGTAGACAGGTTCATGTCTAGTTACCATTTATGAGGTCTTGTGTGACTCACTTAACAACTCTGGGTCTTATTTCCATCTCTAAAATAGGAAAATAAAATAAGCCCTATCTTCCAGACTTGTTTAGAGGGATAATGAAACTTACATGTGTGAGCATGTGTAAATTAAAAGACCATGTAAAGGTAAGTTATTACCATTCTAACCTGTGGAGGAAAAAGAAGAGAGGATGGAAACAGGGGGAGGCACAGAATGCAGACAAAGAAGTGGAAAAAGAGAAAGATGATGGTGTTGGACAGGATGGCTTCAAAGAAATTTCAAAGTCTCAAATTCTGTGATTTCACAGAAAAAGGGAAAATAAAAAGTAACATAATATCCTATGTCAAAAGTAGCCATCTGTCCAAGAAGAAGATTCAGAATCACCTGTCTACCAGAAAAAGCGACAATCTTCTTTTACTTATTAAATGTAATTTACTTGTTATTTGTTCTTAAAAACTCTTCAAGTGCTTTGGACAGTTGCCTCAGTCTTTTCCAAACATGTAATAGAAGTTCTGACACAGCATCATTTACATCATGACCACAGCTCACGATGGACCAATCACAGATGGCTATACATGATCCAGACACATAGCAGGTTATTCCCAAAGGAACAGCCAGGCGGTGGCCTGGAGAAAAGCTACTGTAAAGTTGGTTTACTCTGAGCAGGGAGGATGTCCGATTCTTCCTATTCTATAAATTCCAAGTGGTATCCCCGGATGAAGCAGCTAATAAAGCCATGTTGGACTGGCTTTATCATGATCGGGGTACTCATCCACCGAGTATGCCCCTGACCCAGGTGATGGTAAATACTTTGATGAAGAGGGCCCCTTTTGCATGTACACTTCCTGGAATCTGACTGCTGCAAAATCGAGCAATCCAAGAAGCCTTCTCAGCTTGATCACCTATCTCCAGTCTCCCCTTATGGGTCTTACAGATGCCAGGAAATTAAGAGTAATTAACAAGCAAGTGGAGAGAATCAGGGACTCAGCCCAGCAGAACGGACATCTTTAGACGGTTATTAATAAATAGGGTGCATGAAGCAGATATTGATGGGGTTGCAGCACAAGTTTGAATGCAGCACTTTCC
>NW_017734902.1:14789-18863 GCF_001890085.2 Hipposideros armiger
ATATAGGACGGTAAAGGGAAAGGAAACAGGCCAGAACTCAGATACATCTGAGAGCCCAGTTGACATAACTTGGCAAATGCCTGGATCTGGCTGGTAGGGAAAAATGGAACAGTCAGAAGATAAATGGAGTTTGCCTGAAAAACATGTCCATTTTTGCACCAAGGTAACTGTTGAAATTACGCTAGGGAATGAATTCTGTCTGCTCTCTAGACTGGGAACTTCTTGTTCATCTTGTTATACCCTGTGGCTCTGGAACACACAGATATTCAGAGCTCCTCCCTGCTCTAACACTATAAAGCTCTGGTCCTCTGCCAAGAAACCTCGATTTCACTTACTTTGCTTGCCTAAAGGTGACTTTTAACCTACTTGCGATGAGCTACTATCCTACAGAGCAAATGATGACAGGCCTCAGGTGCAATAGCGATCCTCCCACCTGGATGTCTACCTGGTTCCAAAGGCCTTCCTCCAGGAAAGCCAAGAGACTTGCTTAATAACCAACTGCCTTCCGCCAACATTTCAGCTAATCTTTCTCCCTGAAGCTTTAGACTAAAATTATTAAAAGTGCAATTTACAAGGAAGGGGCAACAGCCAAAGGAAGCAAATCGCTAAAATGACTAGAGGTGGACAGGAGGTCCCTTCTCAGCAACAATCCTCTCCACACACACTAGCCACCCTGCACATCCAGTCTACGAAAAATCCAGTCTCTTTTCCACCTATATTCAAACCCTAGGGCTTCCCACAGACACACACCTCTGGCACCCAGCCAGGAGGAGGAATCCCTGTCCTTGTAAGCAAATGCATGGGGCTAAGAATCAGTAAACCCACGTTTTAACTTTATCATTAACTTCTAACAACCCCCGCCCTCTCCCTTCGGGCGTCAGAGGTGAAGATGAAATCGGATAACCTCCCAGCTCCGGACAAGGTCCGCTGGAGGCACCGCCCCTGCACTCGCTCCTCCTAGCTCCAGAAGACCCGCAAGGGTATTGACAACAGCGGCTGGAGCCCCTCACTCCCAGCGAGGAGGTTGGCCCCGCAGCGCTGCACCCCTCTGTCCTCCAGCAGGCCAGCCGCTACCTGGTCCAGCAGCCGGTAGATGCTGATGCCCAAGGTCTCCACCAGCAGCTGCCAGTCGGCCCCGGCCAGCGCGGGCTGCTGGAGCTCCGCGCAGGCATCCCGGAACTGCTCCTCCGAGAACCCGCCGACCGCAGCGTCCATCCTTCCGCAGCCCCAGCTCCTCGACCTGCCCGGGAGGCAGCTAACAGGTTCGGTGTCAATTCGGGGGCGGGGCGAGAAGGTTGGTCCAACGTGATTGGCAGAAACAGAGAAGGATAGTGGGGAAGGCGGGACTTATGGGGAAGAGCAGTCTAGGGGGAGGCGGAGCCAGGGAAGGGGCGGACCTCGGGAAGTGGGCGGAGCTGAGCAAGAGGCGAGAAGATGGAAAAGAAGTAAAAGGAGAAAAATTGGACTTGATCTGGGGAAACATGGAGGGGCTAAGGAAGTGGGGAGGCTTCTTTATAGACGGAAGGAAGAAGGAAGACAGTGTCATCTCAGACACGAGAAACATCTCAGACACGAGAAACATCTCAGACACGAGAAACATAGTAGCCCATACGCCTCCCACCCTATACCCTCCACCTGTCTGGGTGTCTCTCATTTCCTTCTCTGAAGAAGATAGGGAAAGTTTCAGAGCGGTTTGATAGACTTGGGAGGTGAGATGGACAACGCAGAAATGTTTGAAAATTATAGGAGTCAGATGCTAGAACTACATTTCAATATAATTTCTATTCTTTTTGTTATGAATTTTAACACATTGTTCTGAGAAGGTGTCCATGAGATTCACCAAAGGGCCAAAGGGGTTCATGGCACCGAAAGGATTAAAAAACCTAATATAGGTATAATGAATCTACAAGGTAATTTGCCACCCTGAAGGGCAAAAGAGGATCTATAAAGGTTATTGTGGTATCCATCAAGAATTTCTGCAGCTTGAATAATTTAGCTCCTTTGCAACTCAAAGTTGTTTTTGTGCCCTCAGGTCCCTTGGGTATTACTATATTTCTTAACCACCAGACTGTACTTGGCTTTGAATAAAGCAGGTAGTTTAAACATCAAAACAATATAACACCACACAAGTGCCAGTAAATTCTGGAAACCCATGTTTCCTAATCTGTAAACTGGGGTAAGGATTGTGCAACTATTGTAGTTGGTGTATAGGAGACTATGTGAAACAAACACAGAACATGTTTGCACTGTGCCTGTCAAAGTAAATGTTCAATAAAAATCCCTACTTGTTTAATTACTACATTGAAATGTTTCTCCTGCTGTACTTGAAAGAATGCCTTGAAGTTGATGGCAAGTTCTATGTTTTTGCCAGTTTCCAAGATGAGAAATAAGGTCCAGCTTGGCAGCATAGTTAAATGACTGCTTTACTCAATGAAGTGCTGATCCTCTTTTGTTTTATGAGGCTGGGAGGAGAGGTGTTGTATTTTCTTAGACTAAATGCACAAGAGATTAGAGACAGACTTCCCTACTGTTTTTATAAAGCCTTTTAAGTTCTCTCATCTGTATACAAACTATATTATATTTAAACTAAAACTCAATCATTTAAAAAAGCAATTTCATAAAAAACCACTGGCTCTGAAGTGTTTTCAAGTAACTTCAAGGAATCCATTATAAAGGTGTGCTTTAATGAAACTGCACCTTTATCACAATATAGCAATAGATTAATGAAGACAAGCATAAGAGTATAATATAAATGGCATTATGCAAGATATATAAGGTCGGAAACAAGTTGTATTTATTGCGTGTGTTTAAAAGTGTGTTTACTTACTCAGCTCAGAAGGCAGAACACCTATATGTTGGGGTATGTTGAGATTTACAGCCATGTTTATTTTATTACAGTTAATGAAAGAATCATATGAAGAAATCGATTTTGTTTTGTGCAGAAGTCTAGAAAAGTCTTGGAAAGGGGTCTNCTCCTGAAATTAGTACATGAACAAATATTTTGGAGTTTTCTTTTCATTCGTGTATATTCAGATAACCCAAAGGTAGCTCTGGAAAGGTGTCAATCTATATATATATATATATATATATATATATATATATATATATATGCTTTTGTGTCCTAAAATACACATTAAAAGTTCCAGAAAACTCAAAGTTTCCTATTTGCATGGATTCTGCCTTTCTTACAAGAATATATTTATTTGCATAATTTCCCAGAAGCATAAAAATGACCTCCCAAAATAATGTCAGAGAATGGTAAGCCTTTGGAGTTACAAACTATGCTCATTGGAAGGCCTGCTAGAGTTCTCCTCCCAGGTGGTGATTCTGACATCAAGATTGGAAGACCAAGGAAGAACCATCCTCCACCAGGCACTGCCCCAGGGCAGCCCCTGGTTCATCCATGTATTGGTAACATGTTACATCCAAAGATCCAGTGTCCATATTATTCCCAACAGGTCACTTCTCCTCTCAAAGGGTTCTCAAGGCCCAACAAAATTCAGAGTTTTGCTTTATAATGAGCCACCTCCTGTAATCCCCATGCAGAGGTCCGGTGAAAGACAGGGTGATAACACAAAGCCTGGCTCACACCTGCAGACGGAAAAGGGGAATCCTACTCACCCCTCTCCTCTTATCCTCCCAAGTCTAAATCTTAGGGCCAGTATTCTCATCCTGCCTCCTACCACATGCTCACCTTGAGAGGGAAGGGGGGGTGGGGAGAACTGAGGCTCCACACAGCTATCCAATTGTGTGCTCAAGGAAGATGGATGAGAGAGGGCAAGAGAGTGAGCGAACACTGGCCTTGGTCTGTGGCAGGAAGCAGAAGGCCACAGGAGGGTGCTCAGCTTTAAGACGTGGTGGCTCCACCCACTAGTAAAATATGGCCAGTAAGTGTCCTGGTTTCAATAGGCGTCCTATTCATGCTGCGAAGGACTCCTCCCTTAGGAGAAAGAAGGGGGAACAGTCCTGTAAGCCTGAAGTAAAGGAGCTCATTATACAAATCGGATCATGGTCCCACTTGGGGAATGGCAGTGGAAACGTCTCACCCATTGAGGTAAATCTGTTCTCATGGGA
>NW_017734903.1:0-5138 GCF_001890085.2 Hipposideros armiger
CTAAGAAATGCCACTTGTAGCCTAACCAAAACTGTCATTTCTTTTCCTCCTTTCAATAAATTGCCTACATTGACTCCTCCATAAAAGTGGTATTAGAAGTTAAATTTCTAATTTTAATGATGGCTCTGAATGAACAAACAATTATAAGTTACTGCAGCAAGCACACTGAAAAGAAATATTATCTCACTGTCACCATAAAACAAGAAAAAGGCTTTGGGGGGCCCTTCTCAACATTTTTTGAAAATGCAGTAATAAAAAGAACTATTTCTGCTTTCTTCTACATAGCCATTTTCTCCCTTACTTCCTTTACACAATATGTATAAACTTGCCAATTTGATTTTAACTGTAAAAGACATTTCCCTGGCAGATAATCCCCAGTTTGAACAATTATCCTTTACCTAACATTTTTGGCCATTTTAGAAAATATGCACACACACACACACACACACACATACACACACACACACACACACACACACACACACACGATGTATAGCTGAAGGGAAATAAAGGATATAGCCTTTAATTACATTGTATTTCCAACTTATCAAAAAGTCACAGAAATTACAGTACAAACCCCACTACCAAAGGCATACTAAAAGGTTGGAAGAATATTCTAAAGGTCACATTATCTTAATGAAGTGCCTCTTCCTGACAACATGGCCGTGATATTGGAGTAATATACTCCATTTAGTGGGAAATTCTCTGTGAAACCCATGCCCTCTGCACTCTAAACAAAGACATTGGTAATTTTCTTAAAAGGTCACACACAAATGTGTTATTTAAAACTAGGCATTTGCCAGTTGTGAATATATAAAAGGTGAGTATCAGATATAGGAGCAGGGATAGACTGTTTATGCATAAAATGCCAGAGCTTCTCACCTATGCTTTTATCATCTAAAATTGCGTCAGTTAATTTCATTCTTTGACCTATATAATGTTATCAAAATATTAAAGGGAAAATTATGCTGAAGATTCCAATAAGATTTTATCTAAAACCTCTGATGAACTCAAATTTGAAAGTGAGTCTGGGTAAATTGACAACATTTATTTAATTTTGGTTTTTTGTTTTAGTATAGATTTTTCAGGGAGAAAGTAATATATATATACATATATATATATATATATATATATATATACACACACACACACACACATATATGTATATATATACACATATACATATATATGTATATATACATATATATTTATATACAGCTCTATCTATCTTTCTATATCTACATCACAACTTATAAAAGACATAGTATTTTTAGAAAGTGATTCTTCAATATCAGGAAATTCCCCCAGTGTGACATCATTCATTTAAGTATACTCTCAAGAAATACTTGAAGAATAAATGATTACAGACCTATCAACCAGAGAAGGAGAAACAGAAATTTTACTCATCAAAGTCACTAATTAAACAACAACTATTGTCACACTGGTAAAGAAAATACATTTTTTTTCATTTTCAAAAAGTTAATTTAGCATGGGAAGATTAAAAGGTTAAAACAATCATTTCATAACGGCATTTAATTTTGTGGAATAAGAAAACAAAAATATGGCCAAAGAAAAATTTTGTGGTAATAATATGATAAAGGAAATATTTTAAAACTTGATAAATGAGGTCTATTTAATAGGTAAAAACCAGAAAACTGATAAAATCAGAAATTAAAAAAAAGTCATCTTAAATACTTAATTTACAAAAATTGTAAATATAAATACCAGCTAGATTAAAGAGTTTGTATATAATAGTATATATGCTTATGTTTAATAATAACCCACAAGAGAACAAAATATAGAGAAGAGAAATGTACAATAAATATACACTAGAAGATATATAGAACAGAGACAAGAAAGAGAACAAAAGACATTAAAAAAACAGATTTGGTAAATCAAAAATTGTCTATATGCTAAAAAAGGTAAGCAAAATTAAAAGTCAAATGGGATTAGATAAAATATTCATTGTAAAGTTGATGAACATAAGATTATTACCTTATGTTAAGAATTCTACAGAATTATAAGAAAAAAAAAACGCGAGAAACCAGTATAATAGACATTTCATTCAAACAGACAATTCACAAAATAAATACGATTTGAAAACCTACATATGGAGAAATATTCAATCTCACTAGTAAACCAGGAAATAAAAACAGATTGCATTTCCATTGTTTCTTTGCTTTTATCAAACACACAGAATTTTAAAAGTCATAGAAGACTTTGGGGTAAAGATGGCAGAATGACTATATGCTTCTGTGTCATTATCTTCTTAAAATTCCAGTGAAATAGAGAAAATATCAATGAAATAACAACAAAATAAACTGGGACACCAATGGTTAAGTAAGAAATGATAGAATGTGTAGATCTGAAATCTTGCAGAAACTCAGATACAATTGGATTGACAGAGGAAAAAAAAAATCTTAACGGATTTACCCTATTATCATAAAATACCCTTCTTTATTTCTAGCAATTTTTTTTTCTTAACACGTATTTATCTATTAATATATATTCTACACCTGTGTTTTGGTTATCATGGTTTATATGGAATATATTTTCCAACCTTTTATTTACAACTTTGTGTCTCTGTGTCTTTGAATTTAAAGTGTGTCTCTGGTAGACAGCTTATAATTGGTTCATTCTTTACAAATCTATTTTGCCAATGTTTTTATGATTGGAGGGTTAAAACTATTTACATTTAATGTAACCTGATAATTACTGATAAGGTACGTTTTTTTCTGCCATTTTGGTGTTTGTTTTATATCTTACGTCTTTTTGTTCCTCTATTCTTCCATTACTGCTTTCTTTGTGGTACTGAGTGTGTTAGGCAGAATAATAGCCCCTCCAAGATATAGATATATCCTAATTCCCTGCAATCATAGGTTTCTAAGCAACATATTAAAGGTATGGTCTGCCCTTTTTCTTACTGCTTGTAGTAAAATGCAAGAGAAAACACATTTTAAACAAAAAAGGAAACATATCTTGATGATTTGAGAAATCCTCGACCTATTCGGTTTGCAAAAAATTCTAAAATTAAAGGATTCAGTGTTAGAAAAGCATGCTCTAAAAGCCAGGGTGTAGCTGTGTGATTTGATGCTAATACCTTAGACCTTAGAACGATCTAAATCTTTTCTCTTTCCTCTGGGTGCCTTGTAATCTTTTATTGAAAACACGACATTTTAAACTACATAACCTGGCAACTTGGGGAAACTGGGTTTGTTGGTGTTGTTGTTTAGAAACTTTCCTGAATTTATAAAGTCTACAGTCTTTGTCATGTGTGGCCACTGGAGTTTCTGCTTGGTTAGCTTAGTGGTCATATAATGGTTATAAAGAGATTTTCTTAAATGCCTGGAACTAAGAAATTCCCCATACTTAGTAAAGGGGTTATACAAACATGTCAGGCTACATGCCTTTAACACTCAGGCAAACAGTTTACAAGGCTGCCTTTACCTTCACTCCCTGCTTACACAGAAACTCAAAGGCATCCAGAGCGGAAAGTTTCGTCTTTCTCAGGTCTTTCCTAGACATGCGCACAGGCCTACACATATGCATAAACTTGTAAGTTCCCAGAAATATGTCAGCGCTTCCCAAAGCCCACCAATCTCATTAGCCATATTTTCCTTCTAATTCTTTCAATCAGTCTCTTGTTTCCCCAACCCTATTGTCTTCTTAGGCAGGTTTGGTATTAAACAAGTGCCACTGATTGTTTCTGAAAAATATCCACATAGAAAAGGTAGTTTGCACTGAGCAATCTATGAGTGCAGTTAAATGAAGGCATGCCTTGGAAATGCAGGTTTTCAGGGATGGCCAGATAGATCAAATGATGACAATTCTCTAAGAGTGTTGCTTTTGGAGGCTCAGAAACAAGTCTTTCCCCTCCAGTGACTGCTAGACTGCTGGCTTTCACTGTGTTTCATGCCTGATGATTTTCAAGGCTACCACAGTACAGGAAAGAGGGAGGCGAAAACAGGCCAAATCAAAATGCCACAAAACTTACTATTGTTACTGAAATTCAGCTGCTTTTCTTGAATAAACGTTTCTTAGATTGTTATAAGCATTTAGATATTTTCAGAGTTTTGAAAAAGTTGATGTTGACACTTTCGATATTGTTCTTACTGTTCTTATAAAGAAACAAATATTTGGAGGTCCTTCTCCATTGTTCCCCTCCAAGAAGCTTTTGTCTTTTGAGAAGAAATCCAAAGTCAGTTCTCTCATAGACAAGGCTTTGGGAGAAAGACCTTCATTGGCGCTTCAGTTAGCCACTCCTCATCTGAGACATATNATAATTTCAACAAAACTCACATCCTCCCCACATATTTTTGAAGGTGCCTTAACTGTTACATGCATTCAGAACTAAAGATAACATTCTTAACTAGATGTGGCTATAATCAAATACAATGGCCATATTATAATTGCTCCTTTAACTGAATTAATACTATTTCTAGAACCTCAGTATATTAAAGTTATTTTACATAGTATTTAATTATAGCACATTTTATAGATTAGCTTAATCAATATCCTCTTTCAACAGCTTTCTCCCCTTTCCTCTATTATAGAGTCCAGAAAGGTAAATGGTTGTTTTCTCAGTCTCACTTGCAGTTAGAAGACATTAGGTGACATAATTCTGGCTAATGAGATACAGGGAGAGGTCAGCTAGGGATGAATGTACTTTCTCAGTAAAAAAGCAAACCTCATTAGGAGGAAACAATTGTCTTTCCTTTCCTCCTTCTTGGAAGGCAAATATAAAGCACGGATGTTTAGCAGCTATCTTGTGACAGTGGGGCCACAACCACAAAGACAATATATAGAAATAATGGAGTCTCTGATAACTGCATTAAGCAGCTACACCAACACTGGACTCCTGTATTCTGGTTATTTGAGAAAAATCAACCTCTGTTTTGAAAACCACTAGAACTAGGTTTTCTGTTGCTTGCAACTGAATGCATTCCGAGCTTACACTGTTATTTTTCTAATACAGAAACTAAAGCTTGGGAAGCGAAATGGTTTGTCAAAAGCCACTGAGCTAGTGGAAGAACCAAAACTCCCTATTCACCTTTCTTGTCATCATATGGTTTTGCCATTTAACATAAGACTGCCACTGTCAGGATATAAAATGAACGTTCCATTTTAAATAAATCACG
>NW_017734904.1:0-2881 GCF_001890085.2 Hipposideros armiger
TCACTAAAATTTGTCATATGAATATGTGAATGACAAATAACTAATCAACTAACTACAAGTCTGAAAAGTGCTTTGAAGTTGAAGTACAGTGTGCTACAGGAGTGTCTAACAGGGTCGCTGGGCTGAGCCAGAAGTGGGGGTAAGGCTTCTCTGAGGAAGCTCAATTCGACAGGGTGATTTGACATCAATCAGCTTGGCAAAAAGGTGGAAAAGTATTCGAGTCAGGGGACAGTACAATATCCCCAAATGCCCTAAGACAGGAGAGAGCACATATGTTGGAGGGAATGAGAGTGGTTTATGTGTGGGTGGAATGGGTGAGGGAAGGGATAGTGGTGTTGTAAAAGAACCAATCCCACTTGTGGTGCTGTCAGGAAGGACAGAGCCCACTTGCAGAGCCTGGGGTGCCACTGACAAAGACAGGACACTGCTTCTTCTTTGAAGCTTAGTGGGCACAGGAAAACAGAAGGGGAAGGGCTGAGAAATAACCTGGAGTATCTCAGAAGGTCATTAGGGGGAAACATTGAAGAGGGCAGGGGATGGGTCAGCTGCTTTAGGGATGAAGAGCAACGCTAGGAGCAGCAGTGTCTTTCATGGTGGAGGGTAGGGGGTCCCAGGGGGATTGGAAGACCCGGCTGCACCTTGTGGAAATTCCTGGTTGAGTCCTGGAGAGGAATCCAAAGGAAAAATGGCTGATTGGACCTAGAGTCCGCTCCAGGAAGAAGGGGTACTCTGAGGGTGTTGGAGGAGTTGGGAAGTAGGAGCTACCGGGACTGGATCCAGTCGGGAAGGGGACAGATATGTTCCCGGGATCAGGATAGAGATCCTCAAAGAAAGAGAGATTCTGATACGATGGAGTGCATAGACTGGGTCAGGGTCTCTCGGGGTGATCTCTGGGATGAGAAAGTCTGGGGCCGACCTATGGGAGTCAGGAAACGGATTGTGAAGGGGATGTGCTTTCCCCCTGCTGTCCGGTCCTAGCCCGTCTCCTGAAACCTGGGGTCCGGGACCCCGTTTCAAGGGGGTGGGGTGGGTTTCTGTGCAAGAGGGTCCAGGACGAAGGTGGGAGTGCGGTCTCTCAGGTCCACCAGTTCATCAGAATCCTGTGCCTGAGACCAGGAACCTTCACACAGCAAGCTGCACGCACCCTGAGCGATAAGACCCCGCCCCTCCCTGAGGTGGGCGGAGACAGTGGCTGCATCTTTCATTGTGACCCCTTTCTCAGAGACCAATGGTATTGGAGAATTTAGGCCACGCCCACACCACTGCTGCCTAGCACCTAGGGTCCCACCTTTTCTGGCTCAGCCTCGCAGTTGCACGGGTGGTCGCTGGAAGTACTCCGCGTTGTGTCGGGATCGGGATCTCGCTGGAATGGTCCCGCCTCCCCCGCTCCCACGACCCTGGATGTCTGTGGGAAGAAACACTACCGAAGTAATTGGCCGGGGCTAGAAAAAGGAAAAAAGTGCCAGGTCGCAGCTCCCTTGGACCCGTTGTTTCCCGAACAAAATCTTCTCACCAGTACCCCCCCACCCCAAAGCCCATGCCCCACCCTGGCAGCCCAGTCCCCGCCCTGGCTCTTCAGTCCGGGGTGACTTTGGGCTGGTAACCCCTGGAGCTCCCGGCTCAGCCCTAGCTTCCTTGCCACCCAAGGGCAACCTCTTGGGCTCCCTGGCCTCTGTAAGCTCCCTGGACTCCTAGTTGCTAAGGACCTCGGTCCAGGGGCCCTGCACTCCCTTTCCCCATGGCAGAGTGGCGACTCGGGCATCCACAGGGAAGAGTAGAATATGTAGTTACATCACAATCACCCTCGGAACCGTCTTTACAACTGTGAAGCGGGTGTTCAAGGACCTAGTCCCCTAGTGTTTTTCACTCCCTTTCCATTTTCTGTGGTCGCAGCACAGATTTGCAGCTTGAAGGGGACTCTGGACTATGGTACCTAGGTCAGAGAGGTTTCAGGCTTACTATAGACTGTACCCCATCCTTTAGACGCTGACAGCGTAAAAAGCCTCCCTTTCACCAGTGATCTGAAAACGTTGACCACATCTCTGGGTGGCAATGGGGAGAATGTGTTTAGTTTGGTTTCCCCCCATTTCTACTTCCCAGAGAGAGTTTCTAATTTTTAATTTGAGTTCTCTACTTCACGGTCTATGTGCTATGTGCTATGATCCTGAGACCAAACTGGCCCTCAGTCAGCGCTCTTTGGTGTGAGATCTACTTATCCTGTGTGGAGCGGATCCCATGAAACTGCGATTCACAGCTGGGAATCTTCCCCAAGTCATCATCTAAACATAGGGAGCTCTGAGTGCCACAGGATAAAAATGGGACTGAAGCATCCGTTTTGCTGGAGTCTCTTGATAGAGAAAAACCCTTTTATATCAATATTCTTAAAGATGATGTTTACATTCATTTGTAAGATTTTAATAGACTCCTCCCAGAAATGGTGCTTGAGTTGTCTTTTCTTTGTTACCATCCCAAATTCACTAGGGGTGTGTTTTCGGCTGCCTTCTGCCATTGGGCTACATTGATGTCAGAGTTTGAGAAGTACCGGTGTGCATCTCGAACAGATGTATAAGAAAGGACCCGTGTGTCTGATCTCTTAAATGTTTCCTTTTCCACCTCTGCCTCTGATTTTGCCGCCCTAGAAGACACTGATTTATGGCATAACCCATGAGTTTAAATTCCATTATTGCCTTTTTTAAAAACTATGTTATCTGTACATTTCTGCAGTCATGCAGTGAGTATTACAACACCTTGTAGGCTTGTTGTGGCATTAAATCAAATGGCGAATATGAGTATTTTATAAACTGTCAAGTAGGGTGTGAATACAGGGTGTGAATATACTTCTTGTGAGTCTCACTGCTCATACTTTCTGCAGCTGAGAGAA
>NW_017734904.1:9541-11891 GCF_001890085.2 Hipposideros armiger
TCTTCTATGAGTGTTATGGTTTCGGGCCTTCCTTTTAAGTCTTTGATCAATTTTGAGTTTATTCTTGTATACGGTGTAAGAAGGTCGGCTACTTTCATGTATCTTTTTGCATGGATCTGTCTAGTTTTTCCAACACCATTTATTGAAGAGATTGTCATTTCCCCAATTGTATTCTTACATCCTATAGGGTCGTAGATTAAATGACCATATAGGCGTGGGTTTATTTCTTGGCTGTCTATTCTGTTCCATTCTTCTATGTGTCTGTTTCAATGCCAGTACCATGTTGTTTTGATGACTATAGCCTTTTAGTATGGTTTGCTATCAGGTAGCATGGAACCACCAACTTTATTCTTCTTTCTCAAAATTTCTGTGGTTATTCAGGGTCTTTTGTGGTTCCATATAAATGTTAATATTATTTGTTCCATTTCTGTGAAAAATGCCATTGGTATGTGACAGGGATTGCATGGAATGTCTAGATTGCTTTGGGTAGTACGGAATTTTAATGGTGGTATTTCTTCCTATTCATAAGTATGGTATACACTTCCATTTATTTGTATCTACTTTCATTTTTTTCTTCAGTGTCTGATAGTTTTCCAAGTACAGACCTTTATCTCTGATTAAATTTATTCCTAAGTATCTTATCTTTTTTAAAAAAAATGTAATTTTAAAGAGCATTGTTACCTTAATGACCCTTTCTTACAGTTCATTGTTCATGTAATAAAATGCAACCAATTTCTGAATATTAACTTTGTATCCTGCTAATTTACTGAATTCACTTGTTAGCTCTCATAGTTTTTTTGGTGAATCATTCAGGTTCTCTCTATATAGTGTCATGTCCTCTACAAATAATGACAGTTTTATTTCCTCATTTCCCTTTTGGATGCCTTTTATTTCATTTTCTTGTCTGATTGCTGTGGCAAAGAGTTAGAATACTATGTTGAATAAAAGTGGTGAGACACAGCATCCTTCTTTTATTCCTGATCTTGAGGTGAATGATTTTAGCCTTTCCCTGTTAAGAATAATGTTAGCCCTAAGTTTGTTGTACAACGTTTTTATTATGTTGAATTATGTTCCCTCTATTCCAACTTTACTGAGAGTTTTTATCATAAATCAATGCTGGATTTTGTAAAAACCTTCTTCTGCATCTATTGATATGATTTTTATCTTTCATTTTGTTTATGTGGTGCATTATGTTATTTTATTTGTGGGTATTGAACCAAACTTGCTTCCCAGGAACAAATCACACTTGGTCATGGGGAATGATCTTTTTCATGTATTGCTAAATCTGTCTTACTAATATTTTGTTGAAGGGTTTCTGCATCAAGGTTCATCATGAATATTGGTCTATACTTTTCTTTTAGTGTAATGTCTGTCTGCTTTGAAATTATTAGGGTGATGGTACCCTAATAAAAATGAACTTGTGAGCTTTTCTTTTTTCCTGCATTTTTCTGAATTGGCAGTTGAGAAGAATAGGCATTAATTCTTATTTGAATATTTGGTATAATTCACCTGTGAAGACATCTGGTGCAGGACTTTTGTTTGTTGGAAGTTTTTTGATTACTGATTTGATTTCATTTCATTACTAGTAATTGGTTAGTTCAGATAGTCTGTCTCTTTTTTTAAAAATTGGGGAATTGGGGAAGGGGAACAGTGTTGGGGAATTGGGGAGGGGGACCAGCCAAGTTGTTATTCTTCAATCTTGGAGGGTGCCAGTCGCCATCTGGCTGCCCATTAGCAGCTCATGGCCTGTAAGCTCGAGGTGCTCTGTTCCACCTTAGTTGTGGGTGGCCATAGCCACTATCCCATGTGGGAGTCGAACCAGCAGCCTTGTTGTTAAGAGCGCATGCTCTACCCACTGAGCCATCCAGGCGGCAGCTCAACTCAAGGTGCAGAGTTCAGTCTTAGTTGCAGGAGGGTGAAGCCCACCTAAGAACAGACAGTCTTGTTGTTGGGGCATGTGCTCTCACCAGCTGAGCCGTCCTCCACCTGTTGGCAGATCAGTGGCAGCTCAACTCAGGCACAGGTCCATGTGGGAATCGAACCGGTGTCCGTGTTACTCAGAGTGCATTCTCTTAAGCTAACTCTGAACCAACTGAGCCACTCGGCCGGCCCAAAAATATTAATTTCATTGTCGGCCTTACACCAATGAGTGTAAAGTCCATGAGGGCAGGGACTTTGTTAGACTCACTGCTGATTGCACTATGTCTACAATAGTATCTGGCATATAGAAAACATTCACTAAAATTTTTTTTTATTATTGTTAGTTTCAGGTGTACAGAACAATGCAATAGTTACCCTTTTCACCCTCACAAAGTAACAACCCCCCTCCCCCCATCCACTGCCCTCCCAC
>NW_017734905.1:0-2742 GCF_001890085.2 Hipposideros armiger
TATATTCGGGTGGTCAGCTGTGCCCCTAGGGTGCAGAAGCAGTACTAGAGTCAGTAGTCGGGTGGGAGAAAACAGTCCTTCTCCATATCTCTATAAAACACTGTGCTCTGGGCCTCAGAGTTGCAATGTTAAGGTTTTGAGTCAAATTGCTGCCATTGGCTCCTGCCTGCATTCTCCATTCCTTAATCTCCAGTTGTTCCCACCTCTAATTACCTTTGTAGCTACTTCCCTATGGTCCCCCAGTTAAAAAGTCTACATGCATATGGATTCTTGAACGTAAACACCCATCTGTGCAGAGTAGGGTCTTTTGGTATTTTTTGCTTGTTAGTTTTATTAGACTCACTAACCCAATCTCTGGAATACTCTTAGAGCATTCATCTGACTTTTGGATTAATACAATATCCCCTTTCCTTGAATTTATTTTTCCCAGTTGCCCCTGACCATGGTTTTTATTCATCATACATTTCTACTTGGACAGACAAACTAAAGCATGATGAGGTAGAGAGAAAAAAAAAAGCAGTTTACACCTGGAAAATTGCCTCAATTAAACTCTCTGTCGCACTTGCTAACTGTTTGTCACCCTGGCCCCCCAAAATAATTAAAATGTCCAGGAAAGAAAATAACCTAGCAATGGCCAGAAACTCTACTACTTAAAAATCTATTTTCTCAAGTAATGGATTGCAAGTCTATGATGACTTCATGGAGTTGGAGCAGACATTGCTTCTGTGGTAGATAGTACTCCAAAGATGTCATCAGCTCGATCCTGCCATCTAACAGTCATTATCACTGACAGAAGGCTGCCTCTCTCCAAACATGAACAGCCTGTAATGATTTTGGAAGAACTGTCCCCAGTGGCTGCACAGTCCCTTTCTGGAGTGGCTTGAGTATAACCTTAAGTTCATAGGAAAGGAGGGAGGGAAAGAATGGACACAAACAGCAGAGATTTATTCCAGCAGACAACACTCTTCTTCCAACAGCCCAAACATACCTTTCTTAACCTTCATAATAAAAACCAAGGGCAAAATAGAAATTTATTAGAATAAAGAGGACCATGCTCAGAACAAATGAGGACAAATTTTACATGAATTTCACTAAAGAAGCTTACTTCTGACTGCCTCCCTGCAGAAAGGGGGCAGAATGTCTTTCTTCCTTACTAATGCTGGGATAATAGTAGCCCTTTAGCACGTGTACATCCAGGCCCTATTCTAGGGGCTCTACTTAGATGTTCTCAGCTGATCCTCACCAGTTTGGGAGGCAGGGGCTCCTATTTTCTCTGTTTTTAGATGAGAGAGCTGAGGCTCAGAGAAGCGCCTGTCTCACTTTTTCAACATTTACCTAGATAGTCCTCTCTTTAGCCACCTGGGAATTTAGAGAACACTTACCCACCCTCTCTAGATTTGTTGTGTTGAGAGCACTCTTTGAATTCGACTATAGCTTTTTGTGTTTGACTTGATTTTTACGTGGTAACTTAAAGTGCAGTGAGGAAACAAAACATTCCAGCAATACTATGGCATTTGCTTTAAAATAACATTTGCTATTGCAGGAAATAGAATCTAGACTATCTCGCCCTTACTGTTGTTATTGGTTTTTGAGAAAGATCAGTGCCACTAACAATGTGGTTTTATTTCTCAGGTTCCTGGAAAGTGCCCTGAAACTGTCATAGTGAAGATATAAGAAATTATTAATAATGTTATGCAGAGCATTGTTGCCATTCATTCATTCACTCATTCTTTTACTCATTTTTTTACTCCTTCAGTTAACAAGTATTATTAATTTGTAACCAGTTCCAGGCATTATGGTGGGCATGGATATTATAAAAGCAGCCATGAGCTATGAAAAGAACATAGAATATAGTCAGAAGTCCAGCATTTTCAAATTTGGATCAAATAGTTACCAGTCTAGTTATTTGGGGCAAATTATTTAATCCCTCTTGAGCTTCTATTATTTTGCCTTCGAAACTATGGAACATAAACTTCCTCAAAGGGATGTTTTAGAGATCAATTAGGACTATTTGAGAAAAATTTTACATAGGCTACAAAATACAATACAGGTGCAGGTTAGTTATATTCCTATAACATGACAATGCTAAAGGGCCTTAAAATTAGTTGGTGAGGAAACATGTATACACAAATAAAAATAACTAATGAGCCAGATAGTAAAGCTAAATGAAAAGCTCAGGCATTCAGATTTAAGAAATTTAGAGTAAGGGAAAAAAGTAATTCCCAACTGGGAGAAATATGATTTGACTTTGTGATACAATTAAGCTTTGGGAGAACAAGGATGATATGACAAAGAAACAAAAATATGAATGACAACAATTAGGCAATAGCTAAAACACCTGATGAGCCTGGGCAGTGCCTGTGAATCCATCTGATTCGAATTCATATGAGCCAAGGACAACTGGGGGGCGTTAGGGTGGTATGTTTGCTCGAAGAGGGTCATGGGTTGTGATAAGCACAGGTTAAGAAAATGGAAATTTTAAACAGGTAACTGAGAAATGCTGAAGGCTTTTGAAGAGATGGGATGAGAGCTGAGCTTTAAGTGGGTGTCTAGCAGCTTCTATGGGAGAGGAAAGACAGGATCCAAAGAATCAGTGGGGAAACTTAGAACAAGGGCCAAGACTTGGGACACTGTGTCTAAACATATTTTCTTACTTGGGAAGTCAGAGATTTGTATCCAGGTGGTTGGGTTAAGGTCAAGTGCTGTTCCAGTCATAGCATTACCCCTAAAGCTGAGCTGACG
>NW_017734906.1:0-2769 GCF_001890085.2 Hipposideros armiger
ACAGCAACTTGTCTGTTCCCCTTCCCCCAATTCCCCAGCACTGTTCCCATCCCCCCAATTCCCCAATAAAAATCTTTAAAAAAACAACAAAAAAAAACGTGATGTTGAGGAAATATTTGAGATCTTGCTCCCCAGCATATAAGGCTCAAATAAACTCATAAAAGTTCTCTACAGGTTCAGACGTTTCTTACTGTGTCGACACTTCTCCAGTGCCAGGATGTTGGAGGAGGACTTTCAATGTATGGGATAGGGGGGTGGGGGTCCTAAGGGGGTGTGAGAGGAGGGGCAAATGCTACCCTCCCCTTTCCCCTATACCTAAGCCTGTCTCCCAGTACCAAGCAAGGCTGGGGGTAGGGCTCTGCCTCTCATTAGCTGGATTAGCTGGATGACCTGGGCCAGTGGCTGGACTTCTCTGTGTCCTTGTCTTTTTGTTTGTTTGTTTGTTTGTTTAAAGATTTTATTGGGAAATTGGGTGAGGGGAACAGCGCGGGGAATCGGGGAAGGGGAACACACAAGTTGCTGTCCTTTTCATTCTTCAGTCTAGTTGTGGAGGACGTCGCTTCACTGGCCCATGTTGGTATTATCATTGCCCTCTTCCTGGGGGAGGTATTCGCTCGCCGGCCATTGGACGGCTGCTTATAGTGGCTCAAGGCAGCTCACGAAAGCCCACGCTAGCTGCCGGCCAGCCCTGCTCCAGGCCCAGCTGTTGTTCACCATCTTAGCTATAGAGGGCGCATCATCACTGGCCCACATGTGGGATCTGAACCGGGGCCCTCCTGCTCAGAGCTGGCATCTCAAGCCAGCTGTTAACCAGCGCACCACTTGGCCGGCCCCTTCACATAAATTTTAGAATCGGCTTGTCAATTATTGAAAAGATGTCTGTTGGGATTTTGACTGGGATCGCATTGAATCTATAGATTTTCTCTTTGCAGGAGTTTTTTTCCAATTAACTGCTGTTCACTTCAGCAGTGTGTTAAACTCACCTATGCATGCCTCTTAACAACCTAGAATAGGACGCATTTTACTCCAGTGCATCCTTACACACCTTATGAACTTACACACGTCTGACCTTTGCTCACCTCCTTCTCTGCTTAGGTCTCTCAGGCCCCATCCTACTCACGCTCAGCTCAAATGCTACCCCATCTGTGAAGCTGTCTCTGACCCATCCCAAACCCTAACTAGATCATTCCGCTCATCTGAGCCTCACACCACTCTGTCCTCACAGGAACACAGAACTTTGAGTAACTTAATACCACATTGTTAGGTAGTCATTATTGTTTATGCATTTTTCTCCCTAATTAGACAGAACCTTTCCAGGGAAGGAGCCGTGTTATTTTTGTAATCTTGGTATTAAAGAAGCATTCTTTTTTTAATTAAACCTTTTAAGATAATTGTAGGTTCATATGCAGTTGTAAGAAATAATACAAAGAGATCCCGTGTGCCCTTTACCCAGTTTCCCCCAATGCTAATATCTTAAAAAACTTTAGTGCAATAACACCACCAAAAATTGACACTGACACAATCCGCTGATCTTATTGAGATTTCCCGAGTTTTACATGTACTCGTGTGTATGTGTGTGTAGTCAAGGATATCTTTTTACTATTTTAACTTTAACAATGACTTATTTAGCTCCTACTCTTGCCAGACAGTTGAATTCTGGAAATACAAGGTTAAAACAAGTTCCCTGCCTTAGTATCTATCCTCCAGTGGTTAGCATCTCCGCACTGGAGCTTGAGTGGCTGGGGTTCAATCTTTCCTCTGCCACTTGCTAGTTCAGTGATCTTGGGTGTGTTACTTAATTTTATGTTTCCTTATATATACAATCAAGAAATAACAATGCCTCTCTCTAAGGCTTGTACTGTGCTTAGAAGTGTACCTGGTATCCTAAAACAGCATTCAATCCTCTTAGGGTGGGGTGGGGCAATTTATGCTATGGTTACAAATAATATTGTAATATTAGTTATTTACTGACCACCTTCCATGAACAGCTGTGAGCCAGATATTTCACTTCTGCAAGCAGCCCTAAAATAGGTCACACGTTTTATTTATTTATTTATTTATTTATTATTATTATTTTTTAGATGAGCCATCCTGCCATCTGTTGGCAGCTCAGTGGCAGCTCAGCTCAGGCCGAGAATCAAACCAGTGACCCTGTTGCTCAAGCTCTTAACCAACTGAGCCACTCGGCCGGCCCGGTCACACGTTTTAAAAGTAATGTAGTAAAAGCAGGGTGTTTGTTGAAACCTAGAAGAACCTATTCCACTTTTCTTTTTTTTTGTTGAGGGGTGGGAGAGACGACCATGGGGGGGTAGGGAGGAATGTCAGGAAAAGAGTTGATCCAGGCCTGCCACTAGCAGGCGCTCAATTAAATATGTTAAATCGAAGGTTATTTTCCACACTGTCTCATTCAAACGCTCACATTCGGAAGGTTTTATTCCTTTACGTTCACTTCGCAGGAGGAAAATTAAAGGCTCACAGCCCTTACGCGCCAGCTATAGAGTCACGCAATTATAGGGAGCGAAGACTGTCCAAGTACTAGTCCGACTCCAAGCCAGTGCTCTCTCCCTGATGGTGGTACACGAGGTGCACACATCCTTGCCATATGCCTTATCCCTATTTGGAATTCTATCCCCAATCCTCTTCCTATTTTCCTGGCTGTAAATCTGGACACGATTCAACTACGGAGAGAACCAATGGTTCATGCAATAGCAAACACTGGAGAACCGGGCCTTCTTAAACCCAGCCGACACGCTCTAGCTGCACTGGAGC
>NW_017734907.1:0-4310 GCF_001890085.2 Hipposideros armiger
TTTATTTTGGAAAGTTTTGAGTTCTTTTTTGACTTTTTAAATTTTTCTTTTACCGTGTTTATTTTCATTGTCTGATTTCTTTTGTATTTTTATTGTTGCTAAATTTCTTTTCTTAATTTGACTAGTAGACAATATATTAAGGATGGGTATTCAAACAATGTGTGCCATAGTTTGAATATATTTATTCCTTCATTTGGCCTTCGATGGATTTTTGACCCTTTGCAACGCTTTTTGGTAGTGAAATACGTAGTAAAAATTCCATGGTCTTTGCTTATGCAATTATGAGTCATAAGACAAGGCATAGCAATATGTGGCTGTTTAGCAGGAGAAAGAGGTTAGCTGATAATTCTATCCCAGGAATGTGCTTCCTTAATCAGACTAAGTGTTCATGAGATTGTGGGGATTTCTTTTACACTGCTATATGCGAAGGAGAGGTTGGCTAGAGACAAGGTTTCTCATATAATTTTGGAATGAAGACAGTTTTTTCTTTGTAAGAGCATCTAACTAACAGCCCCCACACCTAAAAAAAAATTAAAAAAAAAAAAGTCAGCATGACCTTGTCTCTGATATTTCAGACCAAAAAGAATCTTGGCTTCATCTCTTGCTTTAACAGCTGCCCTAAATGGGTAGACTTCTTCAGAGCATTGTTTGTGATTTTAGAAAAATAACTTTTTTTTTTTCACAAGACTTTTGTCTTGGCAAAGTCAGCCAGCATGCAGGACATAGGTCTCAGTGACCTAGCATTGACAACCGATCCTATGACCTCAGTCTGGGTCCTGCTCTGACAAGTCTCTTTTCCTCAATTCTGCCCAGCTTTCTTTCTCATTTCAGGATGATATTTTCCACTCCGCCTCACACTATAACTGCCCCTCCAAACCCCCACTCATCTACAGGTTTATAGACCCTTAGTTATCTGCATTATTCCTTATCAGTCACCCAAATATGAGAGGTGTATATGGTAATTCTCCTCAGGTGATTTCCTTCTCAGATTACCATGCATCTGCACATCAAGCCTAGTCTACAAGCTGGAGGACTTTCCCACCAGAAAGAATTGGTTAAACATGAGATATCTTCACCTGTATTAGGCCTGCCATATTCAGTGAGCAGCGATGTTTTATCAGCCATTGGTGCATACTTTCATTTTCCAGATACCTGTAAAGCAAGGGATTGGTTATTTTTACTAGAGAGACTCCCAGACTATACTTCCCTGTGGCTAACATTATAATTACAGTAATTCAGATCTTTTCACTTTCCTCTTTAACTCTAATAGTTTTATTCTTTAAGATGACTAGATTTTAAAAAATAAATTTCTTTTCTTTAAGGCTTATAACTCTTTCCTCTCTGGCTAAAAGGGGAAAATATATAGTAGAGATAAGAGGCCTAGCAATCTTAACCCTAATTAATGGCAGGTTTGTGTGGGTGGGGGGGTGGCTGATTATCACTGACTTCATGGACTCAAGTAAACATTTTCTATTTTTCCCTTTTTGATTCTGACACACCATAGTGAGAAATAGCATGCCTTATCATTTATAGCACTCCTGCCAAAATTGTCCAGTATCTTGCTTTTATAAGGAAAGCTTCTGTCCACGGTATCATCTATATCCTGACAACTGGCATAATTATTTCCATGATCAGAGCCCCAGACTTGGTAATAGCATTATGAAAGACTCATGATTGGTAAGTCTCGACTTGGAAGGTTATTTCCCATGGGCTGCTCACTTTCTGATAGCTTGTGACTCCAGAGGAAAGTCACCTGACCCAATAGACCAATTGAGTTTAATCATTGATGTCAGAGAACGAAGTCATCACTCAAAATCTAAAACGGAAAGGTGAATTGGTTGCCTTTAAAGCAAAGAAAAATTGAGCTTGCTGGATGCAGTCTCTCTGAATAAAGCAAACTGCCGCCCTCATGGAGAATTTGAAGAAGCCTGGAGGTCAAGACTGGAGGTGATGTACATAAGCAAGACCTTTCAGGGACACATTGATCTTTAGCTGTGGGGGTTTGGATATTAGCATGTAGCTACTGCTGATACTTTCAGAAGTATAGGGCTGCCACAAAAAGTCTGGCATCCAGAAGTGTGATTACTGATTCAAATTTGTCATTGATCAATTGGGATTGTTTAATACCAGATCTGGGAGTTGCTTGTTACTGTGGCCAAAGAGCAATCAGTGTTTTTCTAGGGTAATTAAAATGTTTTTGTTCTCATGGATATTTTTAAATATTGCTTTGTACTGGAGTTGTACATGTGTGTGTGTGAACTGCTTGACTGTTTTAGCTCCTTGAGGGGTCTTGTCTTGTAAAATGGTATCCCCATTCCCTATAGCACCCTGCATAGTACCTTGCAAGAGCAAGTCCTCAGTGGCTTGAGAGATGCTATGTGACCAACCAGCCTGTTCAGGAACTTCAGCAGTGGTGCTACCAGAGCCAAGAGGCAGAGACTCCTTTTAATGGGTTCAAAGAAACATGAATGGGGAAATAAAAAAATTCAGACAGAGGTTGCTGTAGTCACATCAGACAACAAATCCCCTAGTATTTAGAAAGGAAAAGGAAAGCTGGGATGAAGCCAAAAGCAGGAGATTCCTAAAAGTCAGATTGTTTTGGTTTACTTTTATCTCCACTATGAATTGGGCATTTATTTATTGAGCCATAGCTTTATATTAGGATTAGGCCCAAAGGAAGATGGTACTGCTTGAGATGAAAAATAAACAAGGAAGTTATAAGGATTTAGCTATAGAGTTGGAGAGTAAGAAAGTAAATGTGTGTAAGAGAAACTATGGTGATAAGGTCAGGAAAGGGTATAGTGAGGCAGGCTCTCCCATCCATTAATGGTAAAAGAGAACAGGTCATGGGTGTTGCCAAACTGTCTGGCACTACTAGGGTTCTCTTTTCTTCAGTTCCAGTAATGTTCTTCTCATGAACAACTTCCCCAAGGCTCTCCCAGCTTTCACTAGCAATCTCCTCGAGGCAATTCTTGCTTCTTTCTGCCTGGTCCCAAAGCACCGGTTAGATTTTTGTATGCCAACACTTCACTCCTGGCAACAAAAACTGTTCCAGTTATCCATTGCTCTGTAACAAAATACCCNTTGCTCTCGTTGGGGTCCAACTTCAGCGGCATGGTGGAGGCAGCTGGTGTCGGATGAACCCGGATTCGGGCCGACAGAAGAAAGTTGCACCCTGCCTCCTCGAGTGGAAAGCCGAAAAAGCCAGTTTTACATTTTTATGAATAGTGAGTGCTGCTGTGTACTAGTCATACTTTTTTAGTTTCTAGTCATGTATTTTCTAGTGACTTTTGGTGAATATATGTATGAATTTACCTAAGAATGGAATTTCTGGATCATAGAAAACACACATTAAGTAATAATGGCCAAACTATTCTACACAGTGTGTTTTTCTTAAAGCATTATATAGAAGGTCTAGTAGCGTTTTGCCAATACTTACCTGCTTTTTTATTTTTTATATTTTTTATTCCCCACCACGACTACCCCCCACCCACTTCCAAGCCATTGTCCTCAGTCTAGTTGTGTAGGACACCACTTACTGGCACATGTTAGTATTATGATCATTGTGTTCTATTCGGCTGAGGCAGTCGTTCGCTGGCTGCCTGCTGCCGGTCACTCACGGCAGACCAGCTCCAGGTTGAGCCATTGTTCACCGCCTTAGTTGTAGAGGGTGCAGTGTCACTGGCTCATGTGGGGATCGAACCAGCAGCCCTGTTGTTCAGAGCTCGCACTCTTACCAACTGAGCGATCCGCCCGCCCCTCCTTACTTGCTCTTGTAAAATTTAATTTTATCAATCATGATATTGTTTTAATTTGCATTTCACTGAAGACCAGTGAAGTCGTATGTTAATTGGCCAATTGTACATTGCCTTTGAGAAGTGTCAGTTAAAGCATTTTGTCCATTTTTCTCTTTGGTTAGCTCCCTTTTCCTCACTGATTTGTAGGTATTGTGTATATATTTTGGATATGCATGTTAGATTTACTGGTTGCAGGCTATCGTAAGACATGGGAAAATTAAAGTACGATTGTATACTGATAAGAGTAATTTAGTGATTCAAGCTACAGAATGAAAATTGCAGGAGAGAAACCCTGGAGTGGGCAGTAGGTGATGGAACCCATCTAGTAGGAGAAGGTGGCTATTGTGGCTATTTTGTACATAGCTTAAGCCTATGTTTATAGTTAAATGTTTCTGATATTTTATATTATAAATATGATGAATAGTTTAATTAACTAACATTATATCCATATATTGGATCATTTTTATTTTCTAAAGAGACAATCTTAATTTAAACAATAAAAAACTAAAACTT
>NW_017731717.1:0-24303 GCF_001890085.2 Hipposideros armiger
CTCTCTCTCTACACACACATACTATTGGTTATGTTTCTCTGGAGATCCTTGACTAATGCAATGGACTACTCTGAAGTCTACATAAGAAACTGATCAAAATGGTGATCTCTGGGGAATAGAACGGGGTGGGAGAAAGACATATTTTACATCATATATCTTAAGCTATTTTAATTTTTAGAAGTAGTACATTTTTATGATTTGGGCATCAAAATTATATTTAAAAAAGCAAATAATGAGAAATTTCCTTCTCCTTCTCCCTCACATCCCTGTCCACCACATTCTGTGTCTACCCTCTTCCCCATAGGTGACTTTTTTTAGTTTTGTAGTATTACGTAGATATAAACATGAATACATATTCATTTCATCTTCCATTTCTACAAAAGTTAGTATTAGTCTCTATCTTGCGTTTTTTCATTTAACAATATATCCTGGATATCTTTCCACATCAGTACATAGATGGCTTCCTCATCCTTTTCATGTATATTAATAGCTACATGGTCCTTTACTGTGCAGATTTACCACAGTTTATATAACCATCCTCTATAGCTGGACACTTGGGTTGTTTCCAATACTGTGCTGTTATAAAGAATGTTATGATGAATAACTTGATACATGAGTCATTTCACATGTACCCTTTTGAGGGATAATACCATCATTTGCCCTCCCACCAGCAATATGTATGCTTTTTGGAATCTTCAAACTATTTTTACCATGTAGTATGAAATTTCCTATTAAACATTGACTTAGAAAAAGGAAATAAATCACCACTCCAGAGAGGTTTTAAGTATACAATTTTAACTCTTTCAGTTTCTAACACTTAAAATTTAGTTCATCTTAGCCATACTTTGCAATAGAGTTGAGAATCAAATAGGCTTCACTCGAACTTTTGGAAAAGGGTACATTTATTACATCTATATCCACATTGGCTAAAAGGGCTTCCTAATTATTTGTTGGCTAGCTTATTTGTGAAAAAAACAGTCCCTGATACCTGGGATCTAGCCTGGTCCTATCAGTCAGGCCCCAGTGTTGCTAGGGGTTAGTCTGTCACAGCTAGGCCCTGGCCATTTTCTATGGAATATAGACATTTCACAAAACATCAGCATCAGACAAGGCCACTACAATTATGATGAATCATGGAACAAAGAAAACAGGAACACTCAGAGGTCTCAAATCTGAACACAAAAACAGGAACACTGTCCAGCCACAAAAATGACCAAACATTCTCTAATCTGGTCAATATGAATGACTCTTCTTCTTTACCAATTACACCACTAACCTCTCTAGTCTTCCCTCCTAGATAGGATTTAGAAGATACCCAATCATGGAATGACCTCTGCTTCCTGACAGCGTCCAATCGAGAGCAGTCACAATTCCTTACGTTCTCCCCTGAATCACCTAACACAAACCCAAATCCCATAACTGCTTCCTAGCATCCTCTTCCTGATGGCCCACGGCCCCATGGTGTGCATTCTCATTTACTGCAACAAGTCAGTCCAACCCATTCGATTCGGGTATGTTCCTGGTGGCCCCTGGCTGGAGGGCGCTGTTTCCTTTGACAACGTTCTCTATGCACCCACTATATGCCAGTGAACCTGTCCCCGTGCAGCTTACATTCCGGAACATAATAGCTGGTAGAGATACTGGATATCATTTAATCCAACTAACTCTTCTTAGATATAAGGGAATGGGGGCTCTGAAGTCTACCATCAGCATCACAGCCAGAACTAAACCTTCTAATGTGGCAATCAGGGTTCTTTCTACCACAGTATAAAGTTCTCCACTTAGTGCCACATTGACTTGAGAACCAATTAATGTCCTAGTTATGACAGAAGACATATTTTTATCAGCTTTTGGACCCACTTTACATGAAGAAATGACTGTTCATTTGTCCTCTAACATTTTATCCTCAAATGGAAAGTTGCTACATAAGTATGCATATTCAAGAAGCATTCCAAAAAATGCTAAAAGCTCATGTGGACATATATCCCTATGTAAGACGGCAAGGGGATAAGAGGTGAGGCACAGATTTAGACTTAAGATTTCATTTCTTCTTAGACATTATAAGAAAATATAAATTGTGAAAACTGCAGGTGAATAAAGAGTTTAAGGAGTGCTCTTCTTAGCAATTGCCAGACACTTCCCTTTTTGGAGACAAAGACATTAAGTTGCTTGGGGAGACCACCTGAGCAGTCCTTTCTAATCATGAAGATGGAAGGTATGTAGGACTTATTATCCTGGAGGAGGATATAATTGGACATTCTCTGCTTGATGAAGACAACCCATTCCTACAACACATTGGGAGGATGGATGGGATTAAAAATGGGAGAAAGGGAAGATTCATATAAGGTCCAAAGGATTGCCTGGGAGGTAGGAATCTTGTGCCTAATACCTTCTCTTTTGAAGTTCAAGATTATTAGAGCATCTCTGATGAATTAAAGTGGTCCTAAATAATAGGTAAGCCTACAGGAAAGGATAACACTTCTTCCTCCACCCCATACTTCTTGAAAAGAAGAGGGAGTGGTCTGGTCTAGACTGACGACCAGGGATCCCTATGAATGCCATGATTATTTTAGGGACTGGTTAATTTGGGCATAGTGTGCTGTTCATGATAAAACTTAGGCAAAGCTCCCTGCCACAGAGGGCATACTATGGAAGGAAATGGCTACATACATCATATATTTGTATGGGTGTGGGGGAGTCAATTTTGGCATAAAGCATTCTTGCCTGCATATGCCATTCTTTCTAGAGGAAATATCTCAGCCTGGGTAGGAACCTGGGGTGACCCGGTAGGGGGCTTCTCCTAAGCCTCTTTTCTTGGGACTGCTGAGTTTCCAGTGAATGGTGAAACAAGCCCCTGGGTTTTTGCCAGAGTGAGTGGCCTATTCTGCAGCAGCTGGGGGTGGGGGTGAGGGGTGGGGGAACAAGAGCAGGCAGGGTGAGCTCTTTAAACTGAGTAAGAATGGGGCTTGTTGGACTTACCACAGAAGGAAGGATCTAGAAAGAAGAGAAAAGGCATTCTCAAAATATCACAGAGAGACGCTCAGGATCATAAAAATTTTAATATTAAACACAGAAGCAACCTTATGTTTTTAGCAATGCTGATGAAATATATCTGCTTCTTCAAAGAAAAAAGATGTGATCCCCTGCCTCAGGGATCTAACATTGCACAATAACTCTGACCTTACATTGCATAACTCTAAGACGTAAGTGTTCTGACGCCCAATTTAAATAAAAAGAAACTGAAACTTGGCAGATTGAATAATGTGCCCAAACTCCCCACCCCTGGAAATGTTCCAGCCAATCTAATTGCCTCTTCTTTCATGAATGCCAAACTTCAATGGAAACAGGTGCATTTTTGGTTCTGTCCATAGTCAGAGGTCTCACAGTATGGGCCAACTCATTCCTTGGATTTGGGTTTTAGTAATGAAGCTTAAGTAATAGTAGTGACAATGCCCTGGGTGGCCCTTAGGGCACATGCTGCCCACTCCCCATTCCTCCTCCTACACCTTTCCATCAATAGGCTCACAGCACTGCTAGCACTGTGCTCTGTGCTTAGGGAACATGGTGGGGCAGACACCTCAGCTCAGCCATGTTTCTGGTAACTGCTCTCCACTGGCTGTGCCAGGCAGGATAGCAGCCCTGAATAGCCGCCCTCCTCTCTCAGGTGGTAGGCTCTGTCTTACAGCCAACAAAGTCACCCAAACCTTGAGAGGCCTCAGGTGAGATGAGATAGGAAACCTTCAAAGTGTGTTCTGCAATGCGGCATCCCAATGGGATATGTTCATGTCCGTGCCCCTCCTTGCAGCTCTACTTTCACTCAATTTTCCATCCTTTGTTTATGTTTTTACTAATTAATTGGAGAGAGAGGGGAAGAGGATATGACTTCATCTTTTTTCCTTCCAGATTAGAGTGGCTGTAAGTTTACTGAAGTGTATTTAACCTAATGCTTGGGAATTTTTTTTTATTTTTTATTTTTGGCTAATTGGGTTTTCCTGGTGTGTACTTCCCAGAACTCAACCCTGCCCTCTGGAAACAGGCCTCCACTTCTGAAAATTCCCCTCCTGGCCCTCTGCCTCCACCTTGCCCATTGCTTCCTCAAGCTGTATCAGGTATGCTCTCACCCTGACCTTCACTCCTCCTCTCTCCCCAGCCCTTAGCCCCATCTGGATTCACACACTTCCAGGCCAATCCTTCCGTCTCACCCTCATTGGTGTCCCTTAGAGGCGCACCGCTTAGAAGCGTCTACGGCGCCTGCGTTTCCAAACCTCTGCCCAAACAGAAACAGTCATCTTGCTAACTCCTCTCTTGCCCTGATGGGTATTGCTGGGTTTGCTTACTCATGCATAAGGAATCCAGTACCAATCAAAGGCAGCCACCCTTGGCTAGGAAACACCTTCCTCATGGGACTGCCTGTGTTCATGCCTCTGGCTCTCTCCTGTGACTACTCCACACACAGCTATTCCGGACCTCTGCTTTCTTGAGCTCTCAGCCTTACTCCCCTACCTGCCTCCCACTCTGAACAGTGTAGTCTCCATTGTACCTTTCTAAGAATGTGCTTCCCTGCACGTCTGTCCCTCTTGGTGATCTTTGTCCTAAGAAAGAACTCCTCTTCCATTTTTACCCTCCTCTCTGTACTTTCAACAGGCCCATTCCTTGGTAAATTTCCTGCATTACTTCCCCACAACCTGTCCGTCTTCTCCGTCCCTAGATCTCCTCTCCTTCATCTTAATCCGCAAATGGCGCTGCATTTCCCCATCTTTAGAAACTAAAAGCATCCGGCTTTTGCTGTCCCTAGAGCTCCCCTCCCACACCTCATCTTCCCTCTGGAGTAGACTGTTAACATTTGGGTTAGAATACTTTCCAACTTCTTTTCATTTCTGCATTTTTCCCTTCTGATTTTATTACCCTTTTTGTATATGTCCTTTGTTAAACCTGCCTCAGATACTGTCTAAAAGGAGGCAGAGTTTTTCAATCTTGTTCCGTCCCTCACTAATGTAGTGAAGCTCATTTGCTCAAACGTGACCTATTGTCAAACTGAACAGTATCTCAGCCATCATTTGTCTTGACCTCTGAAAGCCTGTTCAAGGCTTTTTGGAAGTTTACACAGTGACTCACCCTGTGGTCTCCATGAGTCTCTGGGCTTTTCTCCGCCTCAGTTGGCTCAGGACACTCTCTGCTACCTCCTGCCAAGCTAACACAACTACCAGTAATTATTGCCACACTGGTCATGAAGCAATCGGTATGGTAACGCACGTGAGCAGGGAACTGGGTCAAGAATTGGGTCTGGGCAAATGCTAATATTTAAAGAGAAAGCGGCAGAAGTGGTCCTGGAAGGAAGCCAAGAAGAAATTGCCGAGAAGTAGAAGCAATTGTATAAAATGCAAATCTGATCACTTCACCCAGCTGTGTAAAAACCTTTCAAGGTCTCCTCTGAGGTTTTAGGATAAATTCAAACTTCTTGGGGCTGCCTGAGAGCTTTGTTATGAGCCAAGCCTCAGAACGTATCTTTGTTCCAGCCATATGCTTTTGTACCTGTGTTCCAACATCCGTCTGGCTCCTGTGCTCAGGCTGCTGCTTCTTTTCTTTATGTTATTATTATTTTTTTTTAAAGAAGAGTGATGACAAAGGTAAGCCCAGGGGAGAATCATCTCAGGCTCGCTTCAGGAAAGGCTTCCCGGGGGCCGGGGTTAAGCCGAGTGCTGAAGGAGGGGGAAGAGTCAGTTACAGGAAGAAAGAGAAATGCATTCCACTGGAAGGAACATGTGCAAAAAGACATGGCAGTTTAAGGGCCGGGTGGTGCTAGAGGAGGTCACACTGGACATGGCAGAAAGAAAGAAGGGCAATGCCATCAGGTACTGGAGACTTCCGACAGAGGGTTCTGTAAGAGGGGCAGGAGGCCCAGGCCCTGCCCCAGACCACTGAGGTTGGGGGGGATAAACAACACCTCCTAACTCAGTGCCAACAATACATGACAGAAGCCAGCGGGCACCTGGGATGATTGTGTGTGTTGAACAGGACTCATCAGGCAGGGGAGGAATTCTTGACAGGGGGAATGAAACAGCAAGGTTTATTCTTCACTTCATGGAATGGCCAAAGATAAGAAAGAAAGAGCAAGAGTGGCTGGGTCGCTGGGTCACAGAAAGTCCTGGCACAAGATAAAGTGCTTGCAACTTACCCGGAGGCCACTGTTTCCCACAATGCGGCAGGGGCAGTTCCAGTGACTTCAGAGGGAACATAGGGACATATTTTAATAGTTACATATTTATTTACAGAGTATCAGTAGCACATACAACTAGCATATTATGCTTCTGATTTCACAGATATTATTGCTCAGGAAAAGGCTCAAAGGGAAAAGGGTGATTTGAATCCTTCAGAGACGACTACTAAGTGAGCAGTAGAACAGATGGGATGCAGGTATGGGGCTATTTGTGAAGAAAGTCGTGTGAATGACTGAAGCTTGTGAAGCACTGCTACAGGCACAGAGGAGGCAACACCCTGGGCTAAAGCAGGGAAGAGGCCTGACCAGATCTGCAGTTCAGAAAAATTGCTCTGGAGCCAAACAGGGAAGGTCAGAAAGGGGGGAAAAAAACAAAACAAACAAACAAACAAAAAAACTGAGGAGAAACAAAGATTTTGTTGAGAAGGCTACAACAGTGAACCAGCCAAGTGATGATGAGGCCCCAAGCCCCGGTGTGGCAGTGGACGTGGGGAGAAGCGTGTCATACATACTCCTCCAGGCACAAAACTAGTTCCAACCGGTCCGGCAACAGTTAATACCAAAACCTGGGACTCGGGCTTTGTTCAGGTTTTCTTTTTTTTTTTCAGTGTGTGAAGCTTCATTTTATTTTATTTTATTTTCATTAGTTTCAGGTGTACAACACAGTGCAATAGTTATACTTTTTACCCCTCAAAGTGACAAACCCCCTCCCTCAATCCTAGATTTTCTAATCACAAATTTGGGCTTTATCAGATTTCTTCCTAAACTCAAAAGGTCCTTATCATCAACACAAGGCTCTTTTAGGGATCCACCCCCAAAAGACACACCAAATTCAAGTTACAAATCCCCGTTTAGCAGATAAAGTTGTCAGCTCCGAGAAAGAAATTCAAAGAAGACCAATGAAATAGGTTCTTGGAAGGCAGCAAGCCTGACTTCAGGGACAAGGAACCACTGCAGACTGTGGGGGGAAAAGTCATAGCGGCAGCAACAACTTTCATTTAGTGCAAGGGCAAGCTCATTTTTTTTTGTTGTTTTTCTCATAATTGCTCCACAAGGTGTCCACTGCAATGATCATTCCTATTTAATGGGGGAAGAGACAGATGCTCACACAGATGAACTTGCCCAAAGCCACACAATATGTTAGGGGTGAACCTGGCCTCAACCTCAGGTCAGGTCATGGTCTCAACCAATATGCTTCACCATTTCCTTTACGGTCAGTCCCACTGGACTGGTTTTACTGTTTAACAAAAGCCATCACTGACAAAGCTGTAGGGTTGAGGGTTACAAAACCTGGTGAAAAATCTGAGTTGATGCTTAAAACAAAACATTCTACTATTCATACTATAGGTATATGAGCTTTAGGTATAATTACAATCTATTTTATCAAACAAGACTATTAGTTATGGTAGAATTTAATTTACTGTTATCTTTTAAAAAAATTTTAAAGCATAGTTAATGAGGTCAAGTAAAAAAATATACAAACAAAAACCTCCTATACATTTCTAAGCTAAAAACCTGAACTCCTAAATCAGTTCCACTTATTACTAGCTGACGGCTTTGGAAAAGTTCTTTAATCTCTCTGAGCTTCTGAAATGAAGATAAGAAAACCTATGTAGGTATCTGGAGCATGAAATGTATAAGAAAGTTCATTCTACTTTCAAAAAGATCTTTTAGAAAGTCCCTTCCATGTGATTATCTAAAATCTTGCTACCATACAAACCAACAAACTTGACCAAAATGACCCAGTTCTTGTCATATCAAAAGTTACGTGACTGGTAAACGAAAATGGAGCTATACACAGCAAGATATAACCAAGCTACCCATTTGATTTAAAAATTATAAGCAAAATCCATTGAACAATTTAACAGCTATTACATTGAAAACATACTTCGGAGTACATTATGGCATAGAGAATGGGAAATAATAAGACAAGGAAAGAGAAGAAGAAAGAATATGACCTAGAGAGTACTGAAATATAGACAGAGGGTGCCAAAAAAATGTATACACATTTTTAGAAAGGAAAAAACTGTATTAATTGTAATACTCAATATACACCGATAAAAAAAGATGAATACAAGTCACGTTTGACTTCTGCAATTACAAGAGGTGCTCAAAGTGGTTACCATCAGGGTCCAGACATTTCTGATTATGGAAAACTACTGCTTGAGCATAGATAACGTCTTTTAAAATGTTTATACATTTTTTGGCACCCCTGATATGTATGCAGCTGCCCTGTTCACTTGTACTATTGATTATAAATTAAAGATACTTCAATGCATTTCAGTCTAAAACCTCCTCAGGCTCCATTCTGAATACAGCCACAGCAGCCCACTACAGCAAACCACTCTTGACTACAGAGGTTGTTACTAGAAAGCCTTTTAAAACTCACCTCAGTGGCCTGACCGGAGGTCTTTATATAAAAAAAGTCCTTTTCCTTGCCCTGCAAGGTTCCTTCCAGATTCAGTATTCTGCAACTCCAAATGAAACCAACGCTTAGTAATGCCCAGGTGTACCACCCACACTTAAAAGATCTCAGTGTGCCTATAAAAAGAAAACTTTATTTACACAGTACTGACTAAATATGCTTCTTTGCCTGGTTCACCAAAAAGAATAGGAAAGTTCTTTCCAGAATCATTCATCAAGACGACAGGTACAGTTATAAAAAAGATCATTCAAAAATAAGTAAAAACTAAAAGTTTATATTACTACCAACGCTGGAGGCCTTATTAGGCTGGCAGCCCATCGCCTGGATTCAGCAGGAGATACAGTCTTTTTGGACTGAACACTACTTTAAAAAAAAAAAATTAAACAGTGGCTAATACTTAAAAACTGGGGAGACTTGACACACATAATTCATATTCCAGACTCTTTTGAAAAAGATGGGAAGGTCTAGCAATACCAGGCTCATGTGCCCTCACAGCAACCATTGGTTTGGAGGTCCTTCAGAGGTACACACAGCTGGTCCCCAGAGCAGGTAATGGCCACGGAGCGGCCCTCCCTCCATTCCTGTCTGGCTCCTGCAGGCATTTAGGCTTGCAATAATCACTGCTTCTGCATACTTACTCCCAAACACTGTGTGCAGCACCCATTGGCGGCGATTAGTTATCCTGCCACGGGAGAGGGTAAGAGCAACTCTCCCCAGTGCTGGCGTTTACTCCTGCGCCAAGCAGCACAGCCACCACACCGAGGGGCTCCCTTATAAAGGGGTTTAATTTTTCATGAGTTAAGGGTCTGGCTATAGAGTCACTGATTAACTCAAGACATCTGCCAAAGCTGGTTAGTGAACTTACTGAAGGGTGGCCGCTTCATAAGGTGCTTCTGGAAGACGATGATGAATTTCTAGAACTTTAAGTTGATGAAAAAGAGGTAAAATGGGTTGTGACTTTGTGAGGGGTGAAAAGGGTAACTATTGCGTTGTTCTGTACACCTGAAACTAACAATAAAAATAAAAAAAGAGGTAAAATGACCAGGAAAAGAATGAAAGGAAGCAGTATCACTTCAAACACATTTCAAAGTATTTTTAAAAAGTGAGAATATTTACATAAATGACTAATAATCTTATAACTTACATTTGTTCAGTAGTTTTCCAAAACTTATAACTTGTGTTGTAAGAGAGAAAGCTAATTCCTTAGGGATTGCTTAGGAGGCATTATTGAGGGTTTTTTTTATTAGTGACATTTTCACCTTACAGCATCATTATCAGATTAAAGTGTGGTATAATGTTGTGTGATACTTAAAAGTCACAGTTGATATTCTGAAATATACCAGGTTTGGCTAAGTAGGACCTAATTTGTTCTAGGAAATATAGTATTTTAAAGACTACTCAACACTATGGTTTTTTTTGGCAATGACAGTCATTAAAGATTTCAGTTTTGCCCTGATCCCATTAAAAACCAGGTGACTTTTGATTAGAAAATGTAGCGTTAACTATGGTTAAAGATTTCATGCTAGAAAGCTAGATGAGTTTGTAATTCCTTTTATTCATCCTTTTTCCTCCAAGGATAATGTTCTTAAGAGCATTTTGCTTAGTCTTCATGAAGGCCCTCCCATTGCAAAGCAAGTTTAATAGGAGAATCAATTTTCTTTGTTAGAATTTTACTTCTATTTACAAAAGTAATGCATGCTCACTAAATGCATGCAGATAGAATAATGGAAGAGAAAGACACTCTTAAGTAGTTTACAAAATTGTGTGTGTATAATTGTATTATATTAATTCATACATAGCATAAAAGGCCAAAAGGCTAAAAAATAAAAATTGTAATTAGCTCTGTGTAACAAAATTAAGAAGTTTTAATTTCCTTTTTGGTTTTCTGCATTTTTCTAAATATTATATAAAGTCTACATTATTTTAATTATAAGGCTAAGTTATTTAAACATTTTTATTTATTAGGCTATAGTCTATTCATGTATACATCCAACTTCATTTAGGAGTATATTATATACTAGACCTTATGCTGTTTCTAGGACATATTATAAGACTTGGTCCCTGCCCTCAGAAGGTTAAAGTCCAGTAGGAAAAAGCCACAAGTAGTCCACATTTGTAAAAGAGGGTAATAAGTGCTATGCCAGAGGCCAGAGTGCAGCAGAGGGCATTTAAACCAGACAGGGAAAGTTTCTTAGAGGAGAAGTTTGAGCTATCACGTGCCCTGAGGTGAGAGGGATTAACAGGGAAGCCGGGCATCCCAAGCAAGCCAGCCAGTAAGTCTGATTCACATTTGTTGAAGTTGAAATGTGGCTAGTTATCCACAGAAGAGTCAGAATGAGAGCAAGAGTTCCTAGAGATGTTAAATGGATAAAACAGGCTGGCTGTGATGACTGACTGATGTGGGACGGTAACTCAGAGGCAATTTTATGCTCATATTCTGGCTTCGGGGACTGAAGGGCTGGTGGGACCAGTTACTATGATGGAGAAAACAGGAGGCAGGAGTTGGGGGGACAGAGGCAGGGACAGAGATGGAAATAAGGAATCCAGTTTAGGCCATGATCTGTCTTGAGTTTGTTTTATCTATGGATGATGCAAACATTGAAGACTACTAGATATATATGTTTGGGGCTCAGTAGAAAGTTCTAGGCTGAAGACAGGTAAAAATGACTGGCATGTAAGAAGGAATTAATTGGATGTGGGCAATTATATATAGTGAGAAAGAGAGAGGGTCATTTAAAGGGTAACATTTAATGGGGAAACAGAGAAAGGAAAGACTGGGAAGGGGTGAGATTACAGAAAGAGAGGGCATCCAATGGGGGATGGTTAATGGTGTTGAATGCTACAGAATGTTAAAGTAAAATAAGAACAAAATAATGCCCCTTTGTGTATCACCATATGGAGAATGCCTAACAGATTCTAGCGTTCTAACCCAAATCCAAAGCAGCAGGATGTTCAGGGAAGGACTTGGGTACTCCATATGTTTAAAGGCTCTTAGATGACTTTATCACAAAGCTAAATTTGGCACCCAGTGATCTAAGCCATGAATTCTTTGTTAACTCCATATGCTTTTGTATCTGTGAAACAGAATAAATTCCTCCACAGGCTTTAGTACCCAACATTTTTGAATTTAGAAACTGAGATTGATAGTTCCTATAAGGAAAAAAAGTGTCAGACTTTAAATCCTGCCCCCACTGCCTCTGTGCCTGTGGGTTGTTCACCAGCCAAGTACAGGCTGGGAAAAGGCTGTGACTACCAATCTAGGGAGAGATTATCGTAGGGTGTATTGCTTTGGGAAACAAGGATTCACACAGGTAGAGAAAAGAGGTGAACCACTTGAGTTCAGGGATAGAGTATTTTTAAAAAGTGCCAAGCTAGAAAGGTCCTAGACGTACTGGGCAAAACCCATAAAGTGACCATCTCAGTAAAACCACAGATTCAGGCAGGTCCAGGAGAAACTAAAAAGTAGGTCAGTGTGCAAAGGGCTTTAAACACAAACCAGAGGTTTAGACTTTAATCTGAAGGGTTAAGATATCTTTGGTGGCAATATGGCGAGATCAAAATACCTTTCTACAAGATTTTTGTGGCCATAAGGAACAAAGCAGATTTTAAGTGGAGGAACTAGAGAATAGGAAATTGCAGTTTAGGTACAAAGTGCTGCGTTCACAGTTAGGGTCATGGAAAATGAGGTACCTGGATCTTGTGATACTAACTTCAGAGAACAGAATTTTGTGTGCTTATTTTGGGCCAGATAACCATTATAGCCCATAGAAGTTCATTGTAATCATCAGCCAGTGCAAGAACCACCCTTTAAGTTAACACATCTAATATCAGAGAAAGGACATTTTAGTCAAGCTCTTTATTTCCACACAATGTTCTGATAGACGACCCTCAATTTAATCAATGAGCACCCATGGAGTATCATCCATAAAATAGCAGTCAGTTCCTCTGCCTATAATCACTGAAACATATCTAGCCATGGTGGAAGGTACTTTAGCAAAGTCCAAGAAGATGAATACATTTGGGGATGCTGCAAATTTTCATTCCCTTATTAGCCAGGAAATGACTTTGAGTGTACGAAGTATCCCTCTCCCACTCCCATTTCAGTGATATGTCAGCCTAAATGAAGAGGATAATTAATTCAGTTTCAATTGCCTGCTTTGGTATCTGGTTAGGAGGATAGACCTAAAATCAAATAGACTTGAGTATAAATCCCAGGTTTGATATTTGCCAGTTTGAGAATGGTGTTGAAATTCTCAGTGTGTCCCAGTTTCCGCCTTCGTAAAATGGGAAATAATGCACGTGCCTCACAGAACTATCATGAGTATTAAGTGAGCTAACCCATGGAAAGTACCATTCAGAGGACCATGCATGGGGTCCAGGAGGGCATCGATTGAGTGCCCTGCCTGCCTTGTTAGTCCTTTCTGACTTAGGACTAGGGAAATTGATAGTTGAGATATTGAGTTAATTTCTTCGATATTCCCCTTTGAGCTTTTAAGGATGGCGGATCCTACTTTGGATAATGAAGATATCACAAAAGCATCTTTGTAAAGGTATGTACTCAACCAGAACAGTCCAATGCATTTTATAAAACTGCGATTCAGGAACCAGAATTATATCAGGGTCCAAAGAAGCTTAGATCCATGGTTTAAAAATGAATAAGACTTCAGATGGGTGGCCCATCATGAAAAGTTCAGTACTCATGACTTTCAGGTTACTCTAAATATTCCAAAATGAAGAGTAGACACTTTTAAAGACAAAAATAAAATACAAAGAGTTAAAAGGCAGATCTTCAGTAGGATTTGCCATCAACCAATCACTCCTAACAATGGAAAATAGCTTTGATGTCCAAAAGGTTACATAGGTGAACTTTGTATATGTGGCTGCCACTACTAGAAAGGTGACAAAGGGAAATAAAATCCAATTTGTACTTACTATAGTAAAGAATTTAAAACCAACAGAGATTGGACTAAAATAGTCTTTAAATAAATGTGTATATATAAATATTTAAAGGCTATATGTGTCCATATATATGGATGAATATCTAAGTAATCTCAATATTAAAAAGTGATTAGAGATTAATTTTTTTAAAAGTTGATTATATTCTATTATACCAGTCCCAGGAAAAAATAGTAAAGAACTGAAATTAAAACTAAGAAATTCCTATAGAAGTATTTTAAGAGAATAGCAACTATGAGCATAAAGCTCTACTTGAGAAAGAGCTAAGAACTATGGAACATAATTAACTATGAACACCGGTTACTTGTCCATGGGATGAGCTTTCCATTGAATATCTTTGGGGGAAATGCTGACCTAAAGAAAAGGCCCGCTTCCTAAAAATGGGATCTTAAACACTTGGTTCTACATTTGGGGTTGGGTGACCATGGAGAACTCTGGAGAGAGAATTACTACACTGCCGGATTCACACTACTGCTCACAAATTAGACCTGAGAAATACACATACAACATGGGTAGCACCTTTTAAAAGGACAGAAAACTGTGTGCTCATGGGTACATTACTCACTTTAATTTCCAAAGCAAAAAACAGTCCCAACTATTATACAGTGCTTTGGAACATCAATTATTCTTGATATTATGTAATATGCTTTCTAAAACAGGATCAAGTTAACATGTATGATGAGTTTATTCTAAGTATGTGCATAAAGAAAATGAAACTACCCTATATAAAGCAAAGGGCTTGCTGATCTTAATTAGAAGCTGATTAGAGAAACATGGTATTTTAGACTAATTTTTAAATATATCTACACACACACACACACACACACACATATGTATATGTCAAGGTACAAATAAATTTATTATTAAAGGAGTCTCCTAGAATAAAACTCTTCAGGCTAGTCTGACTACTTTATATCAAAAGAATGGTATATAACATGTGCTCACTCAACTTTAAAATAAAATAAAAAAAGTTAAAATCATATTTACTTCCTTTTTCATCTAACAAACTGAAAACGAACCATACTACTTAGATTTCCCAGCATGTGGAGTAAAGGGCACATTTGTGCTAATGGTGTATAAATTGCCACACACTTTCATGTGCAACATGTATTTAAAAGCCTGAAACACATTCTTTGACTTGGTAAGACTACCTTAAGGATTTTACAAAGCTGTGTATTGTAGCATTGCTTATAATGGCAAAAGACTTGGAAAACCCTAACGTCCAAAGCAGGAATATGATTAAATCAATCAGGACACATAATGGGAGTGCTAACTATATTGTTCATATACATAAAATAACAGTATTTGACATGGTAAATGTGTACAACTTATTAAGTGGGGAGAAAAAAGCAGATTGCAAAATTCTGTTGCAGATTCTGTCCACTCTCCCTGCTTATCTGTATGATCAAGTGTTGCTAAAATGATCTTGTAATTATTTAAGTTAAAAAATTTTTTTAAATATGCACGGGCTCTCCCTCTCCCCCTTTCCCTGTCTTATTAGCTTACTTATTACACAAATCACACTAACCAATTAATTCAACTTGGATTAAACATTTATGCATGACTTGGTAAATTCTACATAATTCCTGCTATTTAATTCCTTTCCCATCTTATTTATTTTAAAAGCTGGATAATATGAAATCAATTATTATAAAACATTTCAGAGGTTACTAGGCCATGCATAATTGGAAAAAAAAGGTTTAATTTGAAAAGGAATTATTGGTTCAGAAAAGGAAATTATCTTTTAAAATTAAGAAAAAAGACAATAATTAGTTTTTACATAGAACAGTATCCAAATCTTTGGGATACAATCTATATGAAGTCTCTAGTAAGTGCTAGAAAACTGTTTTCAACAGCTTTTTATAAGCTCCTCAGGGTAGGGCTCCAGTCTTATTTTTCTATAACTAACTCAATACCTACCAGGAAGTACGCACTCAATAATTGTTTGCTCAAATATGATCCAATTACTTAACACTCACCATGACCCATTTGTCAAATTATGAAATTATGTTTCAAATAGGTAAAAGGGCCCACAATTCCTAGGGATTGTCATTCATCTCTACCCAGTTCTGGGGCTCATTATTCTACTGGCCAGAGCAGGCAGCCCATGGCTCCACACCTCTTCCAGGTCCGGGTATAGTATTATCTTTTTATACTTCAGATACCTTCGAACACAGGACTGTGCAATGTGAAGGTGAAAAAACAAATGCTTGTCAACAACCCTACTGTGTATTGTACTCTATCAATGTAGGATTACCTTCTAGATAAACCATTCTTTTAGGAGCAATAGTGTTGTTTTTATAGGTACAAAATTATAGATTAATAAGGAAGCTCAAAAATAAACTGTAATGAAATAATTTGCAAAAAGGTATTAGGTTTAGTAAAGGAAACAGAGTGTATGCAGGTGAGTAAATACTGTGAATATAATCAAATACAATAAAGTTTTAAGTAGTCAAATCCCAAAATGTGAGCTATTATGGCTCACAATCACTTTTGTATTGGTGTCTAGGCCATGGTCTAAGAGTCCTACTTGACCAGTGGTTCTCAGCATGAAGTCATTTTGCCTCTCCAAGGACATTTGGAAATGTCTGGAGACACTTTTGGTTGTTAAGACTGGGTAGGTGCTACCGGCATCTAGTGGGTAGAGACCATGGATGCTGCTAAACATCCTACAATGCACAAGACATCCCTTCAAACAAAGAATTCTGCCGCTCTAAATGTCATTATTGCCAAGGTTGAGAAATCCTGTACTAGACAATTAAAATAACGCAACGTTACCCATTGCCCTCATGTTTAAATTAGCATCAAGAGTGAAAGTAGGAAAAACACTGGATGTCCCAGGTTTGTAAGTCAAGTTCTGGATTCTTCAAATCCCCCAAGTCCACCACTGTCATCTTTAGCTAATTCAAGAGAAGTATATGATTCTGCAAGCTACAATGGACAGAGAGAAGGTTTTAAGTTGACGTGCATTTAACCCTCAGTGAAAGCGTTCTTGTCTCAAGTAGCAATGTATGAGTGCAAGAAAAAACTACCGGCTTTTCTGGACCCATGGTGGTCTTAACCTTCTGACAACTTCTACCAAGTTAAATAAAAATATTATTATGTATGTAGGCAGCCTTTAACCACTTCACATCTTTCATTTCTAGTATCTAAAATTTAACAAGGGTTGCAGGAAAAACAAGTAATGCATTGAAAGCAAAGGAGCTAGAGTCTATCTCCCATCATCGCTTCCTCTGCATCTCGCCCTCCCCAGTTTTTTACGTGGTAGACTACTCATTCAATGATGGAGTTAAGGAAGCCATAAAGCATACTGCAAATGAAGAAGGGATGTTTTGGGTGAATTAATTTCTTAGTACTAGTAACAAAAAAGGAAAAAATAATATTGATAAAAATGTCTGGCTTATCCTTGTTACGGATAGCAACCCAAGCTCATTAGGTTTGCTTCTTCATTGCTCTATGAAACTGTACTTCTGTCAACACTTGTCACATTGTTTTCTTACTACTTTTTGTTGTTGCTGTTTCAAAGCAAGACTACATTTTGTTAGCATCTGTGTATTTTTTTTTACTTCCTTATGTAGCACCCATAAATGTTTACTTAGTAATTGGTTAAAAACCAATAAAATCATATAATACCAAAAAAGTATTAGGAATAATAGGGCGGCATCGTGAAATACAATTGTGAAGTTATGTCAACATCAAAATATTATTCTCCTGTGACAAGGAGCTTTGGTGAGTCAAAGAGACCTGCCAATGGAATGAGTTGTCACAACTAGAAGGTCTATGAGAGGACAAGGTAACCTAGCCACTGCTAGGATGACTTCCTCATTTGGCTGCTGAAATGCCAATGCATCTGAGATCCATTACATAGAAACACTCAGTTTGATGCAGCAAGGGAATCCAGAAATCATCATCAGAATGAGAAAATCACTTCATGCCACTCTTGGCTCCTTAAGGGCTTTGTTGAGCCTTACATCCTGAAGAATTTCATAAACTGAAAATAAAAATAAGCTTTCTTATTTCTTACTATGTACTTGGAGAGCTCTGGGTGGGAATTAACTATAGGATTTCTCCATTGTTCCCAGTCTTAAAACTACAATGTGGCTTCCTTTAACACAGGGAGACATGGAAATAAAGGAGCAATGGAAACAAAAATTTCCAAACATCTACAGAGAGAATCTACCACTAACACAGTGAGATATAATGCCTCCCAGAATAATTGTTGTTAACAGTTCAAGAAAGAAAATGGAGTATGCCAGGTTATTTGCTAGCCAAAGACAAATAAGTCAGGCACACTATAAAATACAACATCAGAGAATTCAACAAGTGACCTACTTTAAAAAGCTCACAAAACCACTTGTTTAAAAGGTCAAAGAGAAGTACTATTTCAGCATTACAGATTCTTTTCTGAGTTAAAGAATAACAGTGAAATTAACTACACGTGTGAGATTGCTATAATTATTCTACAAGAGTCCTCGGTGCACACCACAGTCTCATTAAAGATAGTGAAAAAAAAACCACCTAATTTCTTTATATTATAAATCATACATTTTCCCAGTGAAAAAGTGACACATATAATAGGTCATTTTGTTTCTGACAGACCCCTGAAATCCACACAGCCCCAATGGAGCTGAAAGTTGCAGTGCCTTGTCTACCTTACCTACAAAGTCAGGAGCTGGCTTAAACCTCTAAGGTACTATCCAGCTGTGACATTTGATTCTCCAACTTTAATTTTAACAGGGTTTCACAAATTTACATTGCTTCTGTTGAAACATTTCTAAATAATAATAAAAGACACATTTTCTTTTTATCTCCACAGTATCCTTAGTTTACGGTGTCCATGAGACACTGCGGTGGTTGCAGGTATAAGTAGAGGGGTGTATCACATAAATACAAAACAAATTATGTTTAATGTTCATGTTAACTTCATTGTGTCTAAGACAGGGAAAAGATACTAGCAAATTCAATAAAATCCTACAGATTATTTTTCATATTAATCTATAATTTATTAAAATGAGGCAACTCCTGATGAGAATTCTCATTTTGGGGACTAATGAGCCAGAAAGTGTACCCTTGCTTGGAATTTAATTTTGCCTTATTAACAAGTCATGCTTAAGGAAGCTCGCTGAGTGTATTTGTTCTTGGCAGATGTGTGCCCAAAGGTCTGCCCAGATCATGATGCTTGATGAATAGTTAGAAAAAGGGAAAACGTGTGCGTTTAATAATTTTGAAAACTAATTGCAAGCCCTTTTTAAAGACATTTTTATTCTGCCGTATATAAAAACGGAAAATACTTCATTTTTTCTAAAAATAATGTTGCCTATTTTTATTATAAAGATGTCCTCAGTGATGTATTGCTGAAGAATTTCTAGGCCACTATCCCTGCTATCCAAGACTGTCACATAACCAATAAAATTTCTTCTTTGGCAATTTAAAATACAAATCTCTCTACAAGTATACATTCCCTCAAGCACATCCAGGTGATCTCATGTCACATTTCTCAAGTTGCTGAATCACAGATACTTCCTCCATTAGGCCAAAGCAATCTTTAGTTCCCCAGAATAATAAGCACTTTAAAAATTGCAATCATGCCTCTCTATAGCACTCTGAGGGGTTTACATCTTCTCCATGGAATTGCTTTCTTCTCAACGGAAGAGCACTTCCAATTACTGGCACTTGAGAATATCTAACTCTTTCTTCATTTAAAATTCAACTGGTTAGAAAGTTAAGAAAGTGATTCAGCCCACAGTACCAATGATCACCTCAAATTTGTTAGACTTAAACTACCCGTTAGCAGAAAGTTACTCATATGATATTCTACAAATCCTAAAATGTACAACTAAGAGAAATTTCTTATTCAAGAATAAAATTAAGTATTTTAAGATTAAATTTTAAAAAATCAAGATGCAATTAGAGTCTCACTGATGAACAGATTTTCAATGTTAGCCCACACTCACCTCTCGCGAGGCACAGCAAACCAGTACTCGGGCTGCTTTCTTCGTTTGCCATACTGCTGGACCATGGCTGCAGTGTGAGTGGCAAAGGACTTTCTCATTGGTTTCCCCACTTTAATGCACAGAAACATGGGTGGAGTCTTGCTTTTCTCTTCTTTTGAAGGAAGTATATCTGAATTACACATGAAAAATATCTTCCTCAATACTGACGACACTGGCGACAGTAAAACTTTTCAACTTACAAAGAATAGTGTCCAATCCCCTCTTAGTGATAGAAAGACAAAAACATGGCAGAAACATCATACATCATCATCACATTGGGACTAATTAAATTTTTTAGACCTTCTTGAGCACACAAGGAAAAAGCTTTGGACATTTCTGGTTGGTCTACCTCACATGAGATATTATGTACGGGAATAAGCATAAAAACCAACACAACATCAAATAGTGAAGAATTAGGACAATCCACAAGAATATGTATTAATGAATCGTACTGAGGACCCACTCACACCATAATGCAATTCAGTTTAGAACTGAAATATCTTCAACATTTTAAACTCATTTAGATTAAGAAATGCAAGGTAAAAAAAAAGTTTCTAGAAAGACTTTTTTAAAAAGCAACCTACTTTTGGAATAGAAATCTAAGTCAAATATCATGTTCCAAAATATTGAGTCGTCGGGAAAGTCATGACGCATTTTTGCATCAAAAAACAGAAAAATACGTCATGACTTTCCCGACGACCCAATACATACCATATATTGCTAATTTTTCCAATTATTAACGTATTAGTAAAGATACAGTCTATTAAGAAAACATTGTTCTTAAATGATGGTACTACTTGTGCTATCTATTGCATATACTTGTTTTAGAAAGGCAACTCTCCAATAGACTATAAAGGCATTAAAGAAATCTGGCTTACCTTCAATGGGTACCTGAATTCTCTTTAACAGCCATAACTGGATTTCGGATTTATTATCCATTTGTGCACCTTGGCAGCTGTTGTCCAGAGTAGATTCCAAAGAGGAGTCTACAGACTCTTTACGCGTATTTTCTTCTGTAGAAGAGTCAAGTTGCAGTGGGTGGGGGGCTGTCTTTTTCACCCCAGTTTTATCTAGCTCTTTACTGTCCTCAGTTAGAGGCTCACTGGCCTGGGGAAGAGAACTACTAAGGGTGATGTCTATTCCCACTGGCTCAACACTTTTGCCATCACGTAATTCTGCCTCTTGTAAGTTATCAGATAACTGTGGCCCTTCTTTGTTTTTATTAAGGTAATATTCAATGAGTTTAACTTTATCGAGATCTTCATGTATGTTCAGTGTGTTTTCCACCCGGCTTTCTGGAGAACCAGACTGCTTGTCCACCTCCGGCATTTTATCTTGCTTCTCAGAGGTTTCTAAATCTAGGGCCCCCTTCAGTTCAGCATCACTCTCCGTTCCTGAAAGGTTCAGGGCTGGCTGCGCCTGCATTTCTGCAGCAGAAATGATTATTTGTGATTTTGCCTTCCTTCGCTCCTCTGGGTCAAGAGAAAGGCACTCCTTTGAGGCGTCTGTTTTGTCTATTCCACTATCAGTTTGAGAAGCAAGCTCTTCCAAGTCAATGAAGTCATCATCTTCCCCTAAAAGGGAATTTTCTTTGGCTATTGATTCAAATGCAGTATGAGTGTCAGAAGGTTCCTTGCTGTCCTCAGTTACTGTGGTAGATCCATTGGTTGCTTCTATAGAGGATTCCAGGTTCTTTAACTTTCCTGACACAGGACTGTCTGTGTCTGAGGGCTCTGTATGTGTGTATTCTGTTGATTTCTCCAAAGGTCCTGTTGATTTGGAATCTGAAGTGATGGCTCCCTCTCCATTCTGCTGCCGTTTTTCCTTGTTGAGGGATTTGAACTTACTAAATGGGTTGATATCTTTTTCTGAAGCCAGGTCTTCCCATTCTCCAGGCCTGTACAGAGGACAAAGATCCTGAGGTAGGTCACTGTCGAGGAAAAAATGGTGGGTGCACATGGAATGTTAAAAACAAAACCAAAAGCAAAATGGAGGAAAAGCAAAAAAAAAAGAAACAACAACATAAAACCCAACTAAAAACCAAAACATAAATATACCACAACTTAAATTAATGCTTAAATGATTTCAGAATAAGAAAATGAAATCAAGAAATTGACTTAAAAATGAAACAGAAATCAACTATAAGCAGTGACAAAACAAAGAACCATGAGTTACATATCCTACTAGAAGACATGAATGGTTTTTGAAGTCATTTATGAACATGGAGATGTCACCCACCAGATTTTTAATGACGAAATAACGTTTCTGATTTTCATGAAGGAAAGGACAAAGGAGAGGAGGTTTTCTAGTACTATGACTAAAATTCTTTAAATTGTCAAATCCTTTTCCTTTTATTAAAAAGTACATAAACCAACTATATTAATTTTGAATGGCTCATTGACTGAGTAGCTACTCATTTAACTGCTCTATAAAGTGAATGACCTTGAACCCTAGTTTTGGATTTCATGGCTTCGAATCCAATGTTTCCCATAACAGACATCCTTCTACTCCTGAGGGAGATGCAAGAGGAAGCTTCCACTATTATTGTGGATATGTAGCACCTGCTCCATTTTACAGTTTAAAATTTTATAGAAAAGCAAATCACAGAAGCTCTTACATATAATAAGTTAAATTTCTTAACTAAGTTTAAATTTCTTAACTTTCTCATTTCATAACAATATCATTTTACTTGATGGCAATGGGCAATTGGTTTATCAGCTGGAACATACTGTCCTGTGCTGCAGTCAATTATTTTTCCTAATAACTGAAGCTTACTACCCAGATTTGAGTTGCACAAAAATACTGATTAAACATGTTCTCAAAAGTTTAAAGTAAACGGTCAAAAAGCATATGTTTTAACCTATGACTGGCAATATCTTGAGAAATCCGTATTTTCATTTTAGTGTCTACACTAGATTAAAACACAGAGATAGAAAACCTTTTCTAAAAACATTTTCAGATTTCAGAAATAATTTTATTTTCTAAAAAGCCTAGATCATATTCAGGTAATACTTGATTACTCTGGCTTTAAAATAATTGGATAATAAAACAACAAAGTACTGGGAAGGTCTCAAATTACAAGACGATCTTCCCAGTTATTTTATAAATCACTTGCATGGAACATCTATCCTTTTTCCAATAGAAAATAAAAGGCCACATAGTTGTTAGGCTCTGACAAATGCTCTAAAGAGCCTCCTTAATTCATAATTCATTTCAATTCAGTAAGCATTGATTGAGCCCCTAAATGTCATAGGCTAAAAAACAATCGTGACAGTGTCTGTTCTGCAGGAACCCACATACACAAAATAATGCTGCCCAACACTCGCATCCGGGAGATGTTAATGACGCTTCAATCCTAGAGTCAAAAAAATTAGTGTCATGGTATAGTTTACATTTTAGGACCAAAAGTTTAATTTGGCATAATAAAGGCTCTAAGAAGTCCTGCAACAAAGAAACCCAGCTTTTCATATACTTGGTTAATAAGCAAAGCTCTCTTTCACGAACATCCAAACCTTTTTTCATCTCTTCCTTATACACCTCGCTTGACCCTTAAAAAGAATACATGGAACTACACTCTAATCAGCCTCCTGTATTACTTTCCTGTCCATCCCCTCCCTTCTGGTTTGTCTACCTAATCCAAGCTGAGGTTAATTTAGTCATCTGCTTTTTCTGCATTGCAACTGCCAAGCACTGCTGGAGCAAAGTACATAAGTGGTGTCAACGGGCTCTGCTGTTGATTAATGTTTTCTAGACTTGGCCAGGCATCTAATGATGATCAATAATCCTTTCAGTTGTTCCCTTCTATTTTCTGTGGCAGCTGGCATTACAAAATGTCCTACATAGAATATACAAAGCCAGAAGGTGAGGATGGACAGATTTTACACACACACACACACACACACACACACACACACACACACACACACACTTTTTACTATTTGCACACTATAGCTAGATAATTAGTACTTCTTGATTTATCATACAACTTTTAGTAATAATGGAATTTTAAGCTATTTTAAATGTTTAAACAATTAATGGAATTCTGAAGTCAATACTGTTCATTTCACATTGAACCCACTCACAATCTATTTTGCTCATTGATGCACATATTGCTCATTAGGCTGAAAAGTCTTTATTATATACCTGCATCGAAGGCAAAAATCAGTGCAAAACTCTGAAATAATCTTAACACATTAGGAGCCAATTCTTAACTCTTCTCTCTCCCCCCAGGTATGGTATTACCCCTGTATCCCGGATCATTAAGCACAATCTCACGATAAAGGAAATCTTTCTACAAGGATGGACCTCCCCTTTCTATTATTAAAAGGAATACTTAACATCCTAAGCTGAAAATGTGCAATAGTATTAGTCCATTAGAAGTCATCATTGGGCAAGAAATTGCCCTTATTTGCCTGGCTGTCCACTTCCAAACTCAACTGTATCTTTATCTATTCTTATCTTCTTTCCTCTTGTTGCAGAGAACACAACGTTCCAAAACTACCTCCTCACTTCCTTCTCTGCCTCCATCTATGATTCCAAAGCAGTTGGACACTCCCTCACATGTTTCTCAGAGAATGCTGTGTGCACTTCTATGTGTGCAGTGCCGTTTAACGGCCATTTCAGTCCATCTGTCTGTTGTTCCCAGTAGACTGCAGGCTCCTCAAGGGCGGGGGCCATGACCCTTTCACCTTCATATCGTGGCCACACAAGAG
>NW_017731717.1:25334-28127 GCF_001890085.2 Hipposideros armiger
AAAAAATAATCAGGACTAAAGGAATATTCATCTACATTTCACAGACAAAACACGCCAGTATTACTCCTCTTCACACCACTTAAGGTAGTCTGGCTACAGGGGAAGTGGCCACTGCCCAGTCCACTCAAATCTCCATGCGGGATTAAGGGAAGACATGATTAGGCAGACTGCCAATTCGAGAATTTAAATAAAGAATATAACTCTGCTTAACAGTTAAGCTGACAATAAAACACTATTATTGGTAACCAGACAAAAATTCTTTCCAAGACACTTCATTTCTTCTTTCATAAATTAATTAAGAACATGCACTGCTTTTCAGAAAAATAAGCCAAATACCATTTCTGTGTGTGGGCCTGTTTGCTTCTGTCCTTTCATTTTTATATGTTCCACTCTTCCTTACCATTGACTTTTTCATTTCCATTTCCTCTCATTTTTCTAACCTTTAAAAAATTTAGTGCATAGATCTTCCACCTTCAAATTCACCTCCACACAATCTCTCATTCCTGCCAGTGCCTTCAGTTTTTAATTGCACTGAATTCTCCTAAAACCCCCCTTTTTTTCTGATATACAAGAAATGTCTCTTACGATGGCAAGGCATCTTTGATCTTCATGTGGGAAATGTCATTGTAGAGGGCGATGGAAACCACCTCTTCCATGGGGCAAATGAGGCCATACTCTTCACACCCATTTTCAATGACCAGGGGGTCAGACTTGTGAGGGTCAAACATGATGTTGTTAGGAGTGACAATCATGACGCCTCCGACCACACCCTGCAGGAGAAATGGGCAGCACAGAATCACTACAGGCAAAAAAGGAACCACGACAGGAGTTGCACTAATGAATGCACGATGCCATTCCATTGACTTGGGTGAACCATAGTATCCTACGTGACAATCGCTTTCCCTGTCAAGAGGGCTGGAAAACCAGGCTGAAGAAATGCAATGCTGGGTACCATATGGTGAGGCAGAGAAAACAGACTGGCCTCGCTGTGGCAATCAACCAAACCTGGCTCTGGCACAGCAGCTGCACTAGTACAATTCTGGTGGGATGCTGGGATACACACGTATGTCTCGTTCTCCCCAATTCCATCTGTACAATGAGAGGGGCTGTCCCAGGTGCTTTCCCAATTGAGTTCTTTACAATTCACTCAGCACATAGTCATCATGTGTCCAACAAGTGTCTAGTACTGTGTAAGGGAGCAGCTGCCTCGGAGTCATGGTATCAAAGAACAGTCCTAATATTTCTCTCTAAAATGTTTAGAAAGCCTACATCCAGCAAAATTTGACACAAATAGAAACATGAAACTTTTGCAGCCAGAAATGAATGTGCCGAACTACGGAAATGAAAAGCAAAAAAACAGCAGCTTGGTGGGAATTTAAAAGTCTGAAGCTTGGTCAGTTTCTATTATAAACCCTGAGGGACACAAGGATATGATCTAGCAGAGACAGCAGGATACAGAAGGTTCTGTTTAGGTAAATAACTTATTTTGTACTTATTGACTTAAGTGCTCAACTTTGCGAAAAGTTTTGCATCTCAGGCATTACTTATTTTCGGATGCAAAAGTTGTAAGTCTGAATCAATAATGTATTTTCCTATTGTTTGGAACCTGACATGAAGTCTCTACTATGAACATAGGAATTTGCTTTAAATCAACATAACCCATTCTTCAGAGGCTCACTAAAAGTTGAATTTGTTCTTTGTAAAAACCACCAGCAACCACAAAAACTAAACATACTACAGCAGACATTTTTAATATCAGCATTTCCAGCAACAAACGGGTTGAGAATTTACCATTTTCAGGTTAGAGGCTAAGCTCCTCATATGAATTCTCTCTTTTAATTACAATACACTACTAGTAAAATTTTATTGTCCCTGTCAAATTTTATTATTGTTCCTATTTTATAGATGAGGAAAATGGAAGCGTAGGAAATGTAAATACCTTGCCCATGATCTCAGAGCTAGTGGGAGGCAGAGTTGGAATTTAAATTCAGTAAGTCTGATGCTAGCATTTGCTGTTAAACATAGAACTATACTGCCTCCCTATCGATTTATAGGCTAAGAACTGAGAGGTAAAATGATAAACCCAAGGTCACAAAGAATCATATTTCCACTCAATGATCACATTTTACTCAACAAGTAAAATTTCTGGCATCAAACAGGGGAAACTAATGGACATTTGTGAAATCTTAAGCTGAAACTTTGGATAAGATATTTTAATGTAGCCTGTCTTCAGTAATTTGGAACCTCGTTTAGTTTTCTACAGAGTCCAAAAAAAAAAAAGACAAGTTATGCTGCTGTATACCTTTCCATCGGTGAAGTATCGACAATTCATTTTTAAAAATTTTACCACGCCTGGCTCGTCTTCTTCAGAAGTGGATGATAAGACTCTTTCAATGGGTTTTATGGCCTTTCTCGCTAAGTCAGCGTCCTTTAGAAAGCAAAAATTTCCAAAATCAAACAGAAGCACTTTTCAAAAACATTATTTATATAAATGAAACCACAGAAGTTCCATGTAACTGTTTCTATTTAATCTGAAAATATATAAAAAGGCAAATGTTTTCCATCATTCAAAAATGCCACATATCTAACAAACATCCAAATCAAACTGAAAATGTTTTAAAAGTGCCTATGCATGAACCCATAAAAACGGCTCATCAAATGTCTTTAGAAAATAACTTAAATGAAATAATTCCTGTTTGACTCATGGTTCAAATTCTTTAGAAGTACAAATACACTACTGGTCTCACTGAGAGTTTAACTTCATACTTTTATGGAAACAAGGTACGTGTTTTT
>NW_017731717.1:29187-31171 GCF_001890085.2 Hipposideros armiger
GATATTGTTATTCACTGTCTCCCATCCATCTAGCCATATCTGTTTTAGCTTTATTTATTTAAATCTCCCTTCAATCCAAAAAAACACAATTGAGGCAACAACAAAAGACACATTAAGATAAAGGTGGAAAAATCAATGCCAAGGAGAAATAAGGACTGATTACTACTGAAAATCTGTGCTCCAAAATTACCAAACGTTCATTGAGAGGTGGACAATAGAACTGGCTTTGAAGCATCAAAAAGCATAAAGTAACATTTTTTTAGTTCAAAAAGCTCCTAGGTAACCTCCACTGAAAATCACCTCTGAGATATGTGGTCGGTAACTCACCCAGCCACACCAGTTTTCTTTCCTACCTCAAGGTGACCATCCACTCAGTCTCTAGAAGGATCTCAAATGTTCTGAAACCAGAGCAGATAAAGCCAGTTTTGATTTACCAGATCTACTGAGATGAAAGGGATACCTATCCCTCCAAGCACCAAGACAAACCACTTAAAAAAATCCTTGAAAGCAAAATATCATCCACCATTTTTGAAAGCCTCTCCATCAATTTCACATCTTTGCCAGCCAAATCAAGAGCACAGCCAGGTCCTGGGACAACTAACAGCACATCACTGTTTAGTCATATGAGAACTGGACAGCCCAGCAAAGGCTGGAAGGACATCTGAGATAATGCAACCCAAACCCTAATTTCAGAGATTAGGAAACTGAGGTCCAAAATAGAAAGTTACTTGCCCAAGTCAAATAGCTGCTCCAAAGCCCAAGGAAACAAAGCTTCAGAGTGCCCATTTCTGGCATCTGTACCCTTACAGGTGACCACATTTAAACAGTCCCTATACCACCTGTTGGCTACTGGACATTAATCCAGTACCAGTGAACTATTTGCTTGTAGACTTAGTAAAAGAATAAGGACTCATCCTAAACTATTTTACTAAGTTCCGATGACTACAGTCTTCAGCCTTGAATTGGTAAATGCAAGCACCTAGGTTCTCTGCTATGGGTCAGCTACACAACAAAAATCATTCAGGGGGGCCGGCCGAGTGGCTCAGTTGGTTAAGAGTTTGCTTAAGAGCACGAGCTCTGAGCAACAGGGTCACCGGTTCGATTCCCACGTGAGCCAGTGATACTTCACTTGAGCTGAGCTGCCGCTGAGCTCCCTGTTGGAAGGATGGCTCAGCTGGTGAGAGCACATGCTCCTAAAGACAAGATTGCCTGTTGAATGATCCCCTGGCTGGGACTGAACTTGGCACCTTGAGCTGAGCTGCCGCCCGGTTGGCTCAGTGGATAGAGCGTGTGCTTTTAACAGCAAGGTTGCCGGTTTGCCTTCCACAAAAAAAATAAACAAATAAATAAATAAATAAATAAATAAATAAATAAATAAATAAATAAAATGGCTCAGGACCCAATTCCAAAGTGGGAGGTGGACTCCTCCATTCTAACAAACAATTCTTGGATACCAACAGGGTATCTAAGAATTCAACTCAATCCTGACACTATCTAACCAGAAGTAGCATCAGATTCCACAAGTTAAGGGTTCAGTCCTATAAGACTGCCCCACACCACACCCCCTGCAGACACACCAGACACCAGCCTCAAGCCTAGGCTCTTACCTGTGCTTCTGACATAGGCTATAGAATGGATGCTACAATGACTCCCCACTCTCCTCAACTCAGAATGCCAATCACAACAAGTCCAGGTTGTCACCTGTACCTCTGACCAACTGGCTATAAATCAGAGGTTCCCACAAACCCCTTCTTGGGTTTGATTAATTAGCTGGAATGGCTCACAGAAGTCAGAGGAACATGTTACTTACTCGATCACTGGTTTATTGTAAAAGGATATAACTCAGGAAGAGCTACATGAAAGAGATGCATGGGGTCAAGTACAGGGACAGGGCAGGGGGCTTCCATGCCCTTCCAGGCTCACCACTTTCCCTGTATCTCCATGTATTCATCAGCCTGGAGGCTCTCCTAAACCCTGTCCCCTT
>NW_017731717.1:38037-42101 GCF_001890085.2 Hipposideros armiger
TGTGCGTGTGCGTGTGTGTGTGTGTGTTAAGGAAGGATCCATTCATAGAGGCAAAGAGACCCTGAAAACCCTAGATGATGTTTAGATGGCCACATCTAAATTACTTCAGGAAAATAAGCCTACTGACTGTTTTTCTTAGATTTCCAGATCTCCAGATTGTGTAGATCAGGAAACTATTCAGCCTGTTTAAAAAAAAAAAAAAAATTTTACAACTCTTGTGATCTAAACGACGTTCACTCCTTTTACTATCTCAGCTCCACTCTCTGTTCCGCACTCCTGCCCTTCTCACTGTCATCCGAAATGGCTGTCACTTTCAGTCTTCTTGCTTTCAGAACAGTCTCTTCACACCCTTTTGTAGGTGCTTCCTATTTCTAGAGCCTAAGCTTTCTCTTCCCATCTGTGGCAGCTTCCAGTTCACACCCTAACATAAGCTGTGCATAATCATGTGTGGTCCCAACACATGAGGATTTCTATTTGCCCAGCTGCAAAAGACAAACAGGTGTTGGCTGAACCTTTCAGGATAAACTTAACTATGTACACCTGAATTAGTACAAAAATTAAGTTACTTTCCTTTGGCACAGGTGGGCAGGCCAGAAAAATATCAAACATGGTAGTATTACTCACAGAAAAGGCCTTCCCTCCAGAGTCAAGGGTTTTTTTAAACTCTTGGGGTAAGGACCTTAATGTACCTATCTTTGAATGTCTGGTGCCTTAATACAATACCTGGTATATACGCTTAAATGAACTCCTAATATAGATTGATGAGCCCAACAGTTTGATTGTGGGCAACATTTTCAAAGATATAATATCACACCAGGAAAATCATACTAACCTATCAAAGCCACAAATTAAACACTATGGTTTACAGCCAACTCAATACAGAAAGCAGAGACATGACTGGCACATTCTAAAGACCTACTTTAATTGTCTTCATATCATTATAGCACCAAGAGAAGGATTCATATTGCTTCCTAAACATTTTTTGCAGTGAATTTTAACAACAGCCAAGTACGTATATGTCTCCGTAAGTGAAGTCCTGAAGACCTTACCTAGCCGGGCTCTGCAGCACAGTCCACAAAGCACTGAAGAGAGCGGGCCAGACCAGAGCTGCCTCGGGAAATGGCTACTCTGCTGCGCTTCAGGATGGAGCTCCAGTGTTTCAGACGAGAACCTATGACCAACCCCCAGNAATAGAGATAATCTTAATTTCTGCTTGAAAGCACTTCACAGCAAGTGATCGCTAAATTCATTTCATATTTTTATGAGAAAAACTTGTAGAAGATACTGTGTATAGGGAGTTAAGGAAAGAAGGAACTTGATTAACCTGGAGTTATGCCATAAGGATAAAACATACATAGAAAACCAAGTCACAGATCCTAGAAGGGATTCTGGTATCAATAAGTGTTTGAGGGCGGCTGGTTGGCTCAGTTGGTTAGAGCACTGTGCTCGTAACACCAGTGTTGCTGATTTGATTCCCACGTGGGCCAGTGAGTTGCACCCTCCACAAATAGATTGAAAACAATGACTTGACTTGGAGCTGATGGGTTCTGGAAAAAACACACTGTTCCCCAATAAAGTTTAAAAAAAATAAAAAAATAAGTGTTTGAAACTAAACAGAATGCTTGAATATCTACAGCTCAGAGCAACATGTACAATCCAGTACATGATAGTATGGTTCTCCAAACATGAAGTGATGAATCACCTTTTATTTCCAATGAAGTACACAAAATGACTTGCCATGTATAACTAACCTCCATAATATAAATCAAAAAGGTGGACATATCTGCATTACTAATTTGATCACCTGTTTAGGTGAACTAATTTAAGGGTTGATTTTTACTCTCATTGCATTGTTTAGTATATGCTATGCGAAGCATCCCTAGCAAATAACATTTCTCATTTCATTGAAGGGTCTTTTGAATCATACTACTGGATGCACACATGGTTTCGGAATATTATTATTAATGACAACCCAACATTTCTTGAGTATCTACTATGAGGTAAGGCCCTGTGCTAGGTGTTATGGTATCAACAATATATACTAGACAGTGGTAATGTGGGACATATAATCACTCCAAATCCCTTCTGGAAAGGATGAGGCCTATAAACCACAGAAAGGCGTTTAGAGATGTTCACAGAGCACCGAGCATGAGAAGCCTGTGCCAGGGCTCTTCACTGTGACTCTACAGAGGCTCTTCAATGTGACTCCGGAAGAAACACCAGGTCTTGCTTCTTGCTTATGCAGAGACTGGCATTGTAAACAAAGAATCAATAGAAAATAATGAGGAAAACACAACCAGGAAATGGCAGCTGCACTTAATTCCTTCTTAGAAGTCAGAGAACACTCCTCAACAATGATGCTATTTCAACATGAATTAAAACAGATCTATAACTGAACAGCCCACTCTGTGCCAGGCCTGGGATAAACAGACACAGCGCCTGTTTTCCAGGAGCTCATAGTGCAGGGAGAAAGATGAGCACATGGCACATGACGTGGAGGTGCAGTGATGGACATATGCACAGCGTTATTCCTCCATTGATTCAACAGTCCGGAGGTCCACACCCTGCAAGCACCAGCAATACAGTGGTGACCAAAATGGGGTCTACTCTCTATGCATATCGGAATTAAGGCACAAGATACGAAACATTAAAATCACAATCACACTAGTAAATCAATAATGTTAAACTTGATAAATTATGTAAAGAAACATGATTGTATGAGAGAATAAAATTAAGAGACCTGGCCTAGACTTGCTCAACAGTCACAAAAGGTAGGAATGAGCGTGGAGAGTCATGGGAAGAAGATACAAGAATAAGGTTCTGGCTTGTAGAAACGTATGGATGATGGAACCGCTGTTTCCTGAATAAAGACCAAGCATGGAGGTCTCAGTGGAAATTTTGAGCAGGCAACTGAATCTATGGTTTTAGAACTCAGAAAGCATGTCTGGGATGGAGGCCTTCATTGGCATATCATATATAATTCAAGTCACAGGTTTACATGAGATTGCCCAGGGAGAAAATATGGAGGAAAGAGGAATGACCTAGAAGAGGGCTTCAGAAACTTATTTCATGGATAGACAAGAGGAATGCAGCTAAGGGGCAGAACGTGTCAGGGAGAAATATTATGTGAATTTAGTAGTATTAACAAACACCCAGACTTCCTGTTTCTACTTACAGTGTATTCCATAGTACCATGGGGCTTCTGAACCACCATCTTCTTCTCTTTTTTATCATGTGTTTTGTTTTGATTATCATCTGAAGAATAAAATACATTTAATGAATAATTTCATTTTCAGGAATTAAGGCTAGGGTAATCTACAGTATATTAAAATACACTTGCAAATTGACTAAAAAAGACACTAATAGAAAAATGGACTAAGGGCACAAATAAACCATACTCCTAAAAAAACATACTGTTTCCTAAAAAATACATACCGTTCATCAGTGAACACTTGAATAAATGATTAATGATAACTATAATCATAGTACAAATAACAATGAGGTAATGTTTTATAGTTATTAAAGTAATAGTTTCAATGATGTCTAATGAAGTCAAAGCTTATATAGTCTTAATAGAAATGATGTATAATGTAAATCAATACAGCCCTTTTAGAAAGAAATTTGTCAGTATGCACCAATAGTCATAAAAATGTTCATTCTTTGACCCATCAATCCTTCCCTTAGGAATTTATCCTAAGGATAAATTCAAAAGAAGAAAAATGCCATATATCACAGCATATGGTTACCTCAATATTATTTATAATAAAAATTTGGAAAGACCTATATGTCCATCAACATATTAAGCCACACATTTTTATAGGTCAAAACTGGCCAACCGAAACCTAAATAATTTGGCAGCTGCATATGATTGAACCTAATTTTTATGGTTAAATACATCTTAATATAATCAACTGAGATATTAAAAACCAGAGAGACATGTTGTAATGGACAAAAATTTAAGTGACAAAAATATATAAAATTGAATTAACCATGAAAAGATACTCTAACTTGCATGTGATCAGAAAAATTAAGACAAGGTATAATTTTACACTTATTATCATGGC
>NW_017731717.1:44001-45182 GCF_001890085.2 Hipposideros armiger
GGGCCAGACCAGAGCTGCCTCGGGAAATGGCTACTCTGCTGCGCTTCAGGATGGAGCTCCAGTGTTTCAGACGAGAACCTATGACCAACCCCCAGTATGGAGCTAGAGGACCCATGACCACCCCCCAGGATGAAAATGTCTCCCAATGACACTTGACACCTCTACTTCCAGCTTCAGGCCTCCTCAGACATTTTATACCTATTCAAATTCTGACCCTCCTCCTGCTTACGGGAACCTGAGGCAAATGATGTAAAAGTATCCAGTGGCCGAGGGGAAAGTTGGCTAGGTGTTCCTCAGAAGCCATTCAGGGCAAAGCACCTGAACTTCCTGCCTGCCCCACCTCTGTAAAGAAGCCTCCAGAGCCAGTTTTTTCCAGTCCAATAAGGAAATAGCAGTGACAACATTGAGAAATGCCTTAGAGAAATGAAACACAGGCCCTTTAGCCTAGTCTGTCTCGTTTCTCATAAATCCTGGAGGTGGGGGCTGAAATGGAAGGGGGGACCTATACTGACCTCAACCCCGGTAGATCTGGTGCCCTGCCCACAAATCCTGCCTCCCGCCTCCCTCCCCACCCCCGAAGAGGGCCAGGAGTGTCTGGAACACAAGGTTCTTGGCTCCTTCGACTGAGCCTTAGGTACACGTTTATTGAAAGAAGACTCCTCTCTCTTGGTGCATTGGAGCTAAAAGAAGTTGATGTTCAGATGTATGCCTGGGGCTTGGAGGCGTAATGGAGGCTGGATGTGAAGGAATCCTATCCAGCGGTGATCTTCAAAGTCTTGGATGACATTACAACTGCCAAGGGAATACATTTTAAGAGAAGGTCTGAGGTTTGAAGATGGAACCTAAGGAATGCTTAGGTGTGAGGAGTGAGAAGGAACTGGGGCTATTGGGGCGGGGGCGGGGGCGGGGGGATGAAATAAAAAGGATAGGAAAATGAGTGTAATGTCACAGAGGCCATGGAAAAAAGTTAAAGGAAGGTTGTATTGACACAGTCTGATGCTTCACAGAGGATGAGAGATGGGAATCTGGAAATGGATAACTGAGAGGTCACAAGGAGTTCCTGAGGTCAAAAGTCGAGGGATCGCAAGACAGAAGGTGATAACCCTGCCAGTAAAGTAGGGATAAGGTCATTTTCTAAAATGTAATTAAGTAAAGACAGGATTGGTGTGTGTGGGGGAGAG
>NW_017731717.1:48352-75630 GCF_001890085.2 Hipposideros armiger
AATTGAATATTTTTGTCAAAATGGTATCAAATCAAAACAAAAACCACAAAAATTCTGCCTAATTTAAAATAAAACAATGGCCATAATGTACCCCAGGAGTGGACTAAACTGAAACCTGCAATTCTAAATTAAACATTCTAAGAATACTGTGTGGTATATTCTACAGAGAAAATAGTCACGTTAATTTAACTTCTCTTGATGCCCTAGGAAACACCTACAACATAAATGTTGTAAATAGGTAAATAAACTGTTAATCATCTCTGAGCAGTTCATATATACTAGGATGCTCTCAGAATTCCTGCATCTAAGGACATGAAAGACTGAACAATGTACATTATCACTGATGATAATACTGTGACATTAATAGTGAGGCATTAAAAATGGCAATAAAAGATAAATACAAAATTTCTAAAGAAATATTCAACAACAAAATCATTACCTGGCCTGGAACAATAGTGTGTGTGAAAAGTTTATTCAGTTCCACTAATTTATTGGGAGTGATGTTAAACTTCAGTGCTATGGAGTTTAGGGTATCCTGGCTTCCAGCCTAGAATAAGCCAACAAACAAGATTCAGTATATAAAGCAAAGCAAAACAAAACTTCCTGTTGACAGACAACATTAATCTATTTGTGATACGAATGAATAAAAAAGCAATACATATATCTAGTTGTATCATGAAATACAGTGAATACATTCACAATTCTTAAGGAATCATGTTTTAAATGTTTTTCATTTCTGGGCTCCTTTATTTTCAATTTCANAAAAAAAAAAAATTGTATCATGACCAAATCTGCACTGACCTTACACTTACTTGGTGTGGGTGTGTGTCCCCTTTTTCCTTTACTCCCCTCGAATAATCAGTTCTCTCCCGTCCTTCCACCTCTGTTATAAGACCCATCTGAATGGGGTACACAAGGCTGGCAGCACAAGGCCTTCAACATCTTGTCTAAAAGGAAAGATGATACCCTTGGCATCCAAATGAGGGGGATTTGGAGAGGCAAAAATTGTCTGGGTCTCTTTAGATCTTTCTAAGAAAGGTGCACCCTGATTTCTAAACAGGACAGTCTGTTTCCAACGACAGGTATATCCCATATACTGGGGAACTGATAGTTTGGCTTTGACAGTTTGATGACATTAACCATAAAATCAGGTCATGTGTCACCTGCCTTATGTCACCAAACATCATTCTGATCATAATTTGATTTGGGGAGTCAAATGAGCTGGGTTCGGCTAGCAGCCCTGAGGCATTCTCACAGCTGTGTGATGTGAAGCAAGTTACTTGAAATCTTTGTGCCTCCATGTCCTTATCGGTAAAATGAAGAACTATCTCATAATGTTGTTCAAAAGATTAAATGAGATGTTGGACACAGTGTTTATCTCAGAGCCTGGCTCAGAGTATGTGCTTAACAAATGCTATTAGTACAAGTAACAATGCAGTAAACATAAGTAAATCTCCATCTGAACACAGTAAGGTGTTAAAACAATTATATACCATAAGCAAAAAGGATTTATTCCATAAATACAGGAGTGATATAACATTAACATGATAGATGTTTTGTTTAAAGGAGAAAAATCATATCTGATCACTTTGATACATGCTTAAAAAAAACATTTGATGAAATTAAGCAGGCATTGTATTTTTTAAAAAGAACAAAATAAAAAAAACAAAACTGTTAGACAACTAAGAATAGGAGTGAACTTCCCTTAACACAATGAAAAACTTTTACTTACTCTTTGATATTCATTAGAAATATGCTTCTGAAAAAGGGAGCCCTAAAGGATGTATATCAGAAGCAATTTTCTGTGGGAATGAAAACTGAATGGCTTCATGATGTCATTTCCAGGGGCACAGTTGCTCGTTAATTCCCTAAAAGCAGCCTGAACTAAGGCACTAGTGAGGCCCCCGCCCTAGCTTTGCAGAAGATTCCAGGGTGTGCAGTGGGAGAGACACCCATAGGCACTGCTCGGGCTTTACCCCACTCCTTTTATTCCTATTGTTCTGTGGAAGCCAAGTGCCTGAGAGCAATTCCAGGAAAGCTTTTAAGACTTCTGGGCATAAAATCTGCCACTCCACTGAATTACAACAGAGACTAATCTAATGTAATGCAAGGATAAACCACAAGTATTTCAGGTCATAAAAATAAACTTTGTAGTGGAGACAGGACAGCAGAAACACTACAAACATAATGGAGACAGTTTGGAATCCCCGAGTCTGAAGAGGGAATCCCAGCCATTCATAGGCGGTCGTCTTTCACAGCACACCAAGGCCACACCTGTGCAGGGTGCACTATAGATGTCCCCTTGTCCATCAATGGTTTCTTTAGAAATTAAGCACTACTCTAAACTCTCCTAAAGCATACCTGTATAAACTCAGATGAGCCCTTATATCAGAAACCACAAGCAAATATTAAAAGTAAAACACAAACCAATATAAATACAAGAATTCCTATGATCACGGTTTAAACTTAACTTTGTTCTAGAATCTCTAGTCAAAGCAACAGATAAGAAGAGTTTTAAATACTGAAAAGAAATGAAAATTTGATTATTAGCAGATGAATTGTCTAAAGAACCAACATCATAAAAAAAATCCAGAAATTATCACATTGTTCAGTAAGGTGGCTAGACATAGTATTTTACACTTAACAATAGCAATATTTTCAAAAAAAGTCCCAGGCACACTGTTATCAAACTAGAAAATATCTAAGAATAAATATAACAAGATGATGGCAAGATACATATAAAGAAAATTTGAAGGTTTACTGAAGTATATGAATGTTAGATTGAATAAGGGGAGGTACATATAATGTTCCTAAATAGGAAATCTCATTTTTGTAAATATTTCACTTTCTCTTAATGTTTAAATTAAATGCAATTTCAAATCAAATTTTTATTTTTTAATTTGGAAAAGGGAAACATGCCAAATCGAAAACCAGGTTTATCTAGAAATATAAATACATAAGACTATACAAAAAGAAAATTTTTTAAAGAGAAATGAGGGTAGCACCACTGTACTGATATTAAAATACATGATTACTGAGGTATAGCAATTAAAAGCTTGTGGTGAAATAACTGAAAATCAGAGCTGAAGAAAGTTAGTGTAAAATAAAAGTGGCTTTATAAACTAGTAAGAAAAGTCTGGCTTTTCCCATAAATGTCATGTAACTTCACGTTAGAAGGGAGGCTTTGGCAGTAGACAGAATGAATGAGACTCCTGGTCTGCCCTTAGCTCACTGAGTGACCTTGGACAAGAAAAGTTACTTATGAAAGACAGTTTCCCAGTGTGTAAAATGGGAATACCAGCTGGACATCTCCAGCGAGTTCCTGTCAGGATTAACTAAGGCAATTCTTTTCGGGTCAAGCACTCCGCAGTGTGAGAACTAAGAACTCAGGAAACCTTAAGGATTATTATTAAGTGATGCTGGGTAAACACTGGCTAAGATTTGGAGAAAAATCTAGATCACTCTCAAATCAATGTGGATGGATTCAATATTTAATGGTAAAAAATAAAGTCATAAGTGTCTTTGAAGAAAATATAGAACTTGTATTTGCTTAAAGAAATAACGTCTTCTCTATCAGTGATGCACACATCTCAAATTAATAGCCTGACTTTGTCAAGGGTGCGTCTAAAATATTCAATATTATTATTTAGCATTTTAAGGGAAATTTCTGGAATACTATAAACTGTTACAGTAAAATTTTTTAAAGTGTGTCATGAGGAGTTTCCATCTCCTGAGCATGGAGAGGGAGGGGACATGGGGAAAAATTAACTCTGTACTCAATGTGAACTCCATTGTTTTATCATCTGTTGACATAAAGGAAAATGTCAAGCAGTAGAAGTTATTTTCCTTCCTTTGAGCACATCACCGGCAATATAATCCTTCACTAGAATGAGTCACATTTAAGTAAAATCTATACTGCAAGAAGGGCAGGTGAGTTATCTGTCATGGAATGCTTTACCTCAGAGCCCAGTACCACCCTCAGCACTGAGCAGGCCCTCAAGTATTTGTGAAATGAATGGACTCTTCTCACTCTGCATCTGAGGAAACAGATTATTTCAGTTGTGCTGTCAGCTTCTGACTTATATTAGTCATAAAACCAAGGAGTATTTTGAATATAACTATGTATATGACCAGGTCAAGTAGTTAAGCCCAGAGAGAAATTTCAACCTCATCTTCATTCAAATTATAGCTCAGGGGAAATGAAACTCTACATATGGTCAAATTTTTCTTCCTTACTAAGAAACAACATGTTCTTGGGGCAGTGGAGAAGACATTAAAATTTTATTTAATGTTTGCCTTATTTTTCTCTCAGAGTTGATTCCAGGAAAGAAGAATGATGGACGATGGCTTCACTCAGGCTTTGGGGCCAGAGAGCTGGGCTTGAATCCCCGCCTCATGGTGATCTGTAGTGGGGTCTTCCTGAGTCACTCAGCTTCTAGGTTTTTTCATTTGTAATATAGGCCACTACCACCTGCAGTACACCATGATGAGTAGTAGATTCAATCGTGAAATAAAGCATCTAGCCCATAGGAGACACTCTTCCAAAATAGGTTCTTTCTGTTCTTCTTCAGGCCTGATGTTGCTTCTCTTTTCCTACTCTCTTTCCCAGTCTCAAAGCTCATTCAAAATGGCTGTTTTCTTTTTATAAATAGATCGAGGACCTAACTGGGTAAGTTTCAATGTTAGAAAAAAATATAGAAAATATAAAGACCCTTTCTACACAAATCAAAACAATATGTGGTCATTTAAACATACAGTTGAACAAAAAAAAGAAAATACCAATCACCCACCTTACCTCAGAGAAAACTAATGTTTGCAATCTGGTGACTTTAGTTCCAGCAGCAATCCATCCCCCGATTTGTATGCACGGAGTTATTTTTCTAAACAAAAAATGGAATCACATTGCCATCCTGCTTGTCTACTGTAACTATATTTTGTGAAAATTTCTCATTGTTTTTCTACATCATTTAATAATGGCACATAGTGTTTCATTTTATGTGATTTATGTTATTTTGATTCTCCCACTATTTCAAACACTGCAATGATAGCCACTATAGTTAAATCTTCTCTCATGCTCATGACTGTTTTCTTAGGGAGCATCTCTGCAAACAGAATTGTTGAGGCAAAGGGTATGCAAAAGATAAGGCTCTTGAGAACAATGGCCAAACTGCCTTCCAAAAAGATTTGACCGCGTGACTCTCCCACCATCAATGTTTTAGACTGTTTTTCCTGTGCACCTTCCCCAGTTCACTTCTAATTTGATTTTTCAAAATCACTTAACCTGAAAAATCACTGACCATTTATTTAGTGTAATCTATTGTCCTTCCCTCAGCCCAAACCACATTTGGGCATTTCTCTTTCAGTGAGACTTTTCATAATAAGACTGTGATATAACAGGACAGATTAGCGAATAAGATTTGCATTATGCAAACAACTATAATTATAATGGGACTAGGCTCTGAGCTCAAGCATCTAGTATAACAGGTTTTTTTAGACATGGCTGTTTGGTTCAGTGGCTGTACTTTTTGTTCTAGCAATGACAAGAAATTATTACAATATACTTTGTTATTAATGGGAGTGCTGGAGTCGTGAGAAGAAATGGAAGGAGCATCCCTTGAGTGAAAGCTGGTGCCGTCACAACCAGGCCACCAGGGGCAGGGGGCGGGAGAAATGGGGAGATATTTGTCAAAGAGTACAAACTTCCAGTTACCAGATGAATAAGTTCTGAGGATCTAATATACAGCATGGTGATCATAGTTAATAATACTGTAATATATACTTGAAAGTTGCTAAGAGAGTAGCTCTTAGATGTCCTCACCACAAAAAAGGAATGGTAGTTACGTGAGCCGAGGGAGGTGTTAGCTAAAGCTGTGGTGGTCATCATTTTGCAATACGCGTGCAAGAGCGTGCATCAAATCAACACACTGTAAACCTTAAACGTACGCAGTGTTATGTCAATTATATCTCAACATAGCTGGAAAGAAAGAATTATGGTGCCTTTTTATGCTCATGTTTATAGCCATATTTACAATAATTATGTATTTTTAATTTTATGTTAAGTTAGTTGCAACACTCACGACCAATTCTTTTATAAAAATGACATTTTCATTCGTGAGGCCTGGATTTTGGCATGTCTCAGAAAGGAACAGCTCTCTCCCTCTCAGTCGCTTTGTTTCAGGAAATGGTATGACACTAAAGGCATGTTTCCTAAGACCTTGTATGTCTGAGAAGGTCCTGATGCCTTTGAGCCTAAAAAACAACTTTCACTTCACAACTCTGAAAACGATTTAATTCCTCTGCTGTTCACTGCTGTGGAGAAGTCTCTGCCTGACTCTCTTCTTTGCTCCTTTGTAGGTAAAGGGTTTTTTTTTTTTTCATCATTTATCCATGCCTGTAAACATTTGCCAGTTTATCTAAGTGCTTGAGTTTTTCCCTTAATTCTGCCTAGATATGGTGAGTTCTTTTGATTTCTAAAGTAAGGTATGAGTTTCAGCTCAAGAAAGCATTCTTCTTATATTATGGCGGACTACTGCTTCCCTTCCCACTGTTCTGACCTCTTCACTAAGAACAACTTTTATTCTTAGACTCTTCATTCAAGCCTCTCATATCCGTCATCTTCTCTCATCACTTGCATTTCTTCTGCAACATTTCTGTACATCTTGGGGGAACTCACTAAGTTTGTCCTGTTCACCACCTAGGTTTTCATGGTATGGCTACACTTAAACATTATTAAGACTTCCCTGATGGTCCCCAAAAGCCCAAACCTAATTATTTCCATACTAATAATTTCAATTTATTTTACACCCAAACCCCTGAAGTCTTTATATTCTGTTTGATCATTATTTCTGAATAGAAGAACAATACTATTATATGTTTGTGGCTTGACATACTTTTATGTTTAGGAAATAATTTATCAAAATTACATAACTTTGGTTTCCTGAACTTGTTATGTGAAACAAAGAAAAATGACAGATAGGAAATTGTGATATTGTGATTCAGATTTGGTCATTCAGATGACCAAAATATATTTCTCATGTATATTTGGCCTTCATCCACAATTGCTGACTCACAGCTCCCCAAAGCCTTAAAATTTCCTTAGTGTTGAGAATGATTAATGTGTCTTTTGTTATGTTAATAAGGTGACTTTTGGAAAACCCCTAGGGATGATGGCAGCTTGTTGCCAGTGGAACCAACCCTATGGTAGAGGGTTGGAACTTTCAGCCCACTGCCGGACCTCCAGAGAGGGGACAGAGGTTGGAGGGTGAATCAATCCCCAATGGCCAATGATTTAAGCAGTCACGACTTTATAATGAAGCCTCCATAAAAATCCAAGAGGTTAGGGTTTGGGGAACTTCCAGGTTGGTGAACACAAGGCAGGGTCACACCTGGAGAGGGCCTAGAAGCTCTGCATACCTTGACAGCCCTGTGCATCTGTTCCAAATGTCTGTTCCTTTCATAATAAACTGGTAATCTAGTAAGTAACATCTTTCTGTGAGTTCTGTGAGTCAGTCTAGCAAGTGCATCAAACCCAAGGAGGGGGGAGTCGAAACCTCTGATTTACAGCCAATGGCCACACATTTTTAGAACAGGCACCATTTTGTTACATTGAGGCAATTCTAGTGACTCCATCTTTTAATAACATCTTAACTGTTGTGTCCCTCTAAGTGTCAGAAAATAGCAATCAATTATTACCCAAGACTTACATGGTACACAGATAAATCACAAGTAAAAACATTACTTTATCAAAGTATGCTTCCTTTGATCAGATTGGTAATGTTATAAATGTGAAAATAGTTACAGAAAGTATTTTCTTTTATATTGATTATAGAACTGTACATTTGTCTTAACATTGTTTTTGCAAAGCCCTTGGGTTTACTCTATTATTCAGTTCTCTATATTTTCTGATTAATATTAAAACTAGCTATAAAACATGTAATATGCAAAAAAAAAAAAGAAAAGAAAAGCCAACTCTCCCTTGCAATTTCTGTACCCAGAGAAAACAGTTGTCAACATACTGTTATAGATCCTTCTAGTTTGTTTCTCTACAAATTTATTATCATTTGTTATCCATTAACTTTTTGTTTGGACTCTGTATTATCTGGATGACTTCTTTTACACTAATGCATTTACCTCTTATCTGAAAAGTAGCAATTTCCAGGCCTTTTCCCCTGACATCTAGGCTCCTCTAGGCTAATCCACTTGGCACCTCAAAAACATCTCAATACAAATTCATTATCTTCTTTTCTCCTTCCTGAGTTTTCTAGATTGAAAATTCTTGACTGCTCTTTTTCTCCCTCACACACTACATTTAGTCACTAAACACTGCCGTTTCTCTGAGCAAAATCTCTCCTCAGGGTGCCCTATCTCATCTGCCCAGTTGCCCACCAGCAGCTCACTTTCACCCACTGTCCTTAGATTTATCTTAAAACAAAGAGTTAACAGAGTTCCCCCACTGACTACAGGATAAATTCCAAATCCTTATTGCCGCAGACTGGATCCTCCCATTTTGGTGACTTCTCCCCAGACTAGAGCCACGGAAAGCAGTTGCCTGGGCAAGTACCCTTCACTTGGTTTCATGCTCCACCTAGTGGTACAGAACAACATCCTAGGATAGGAATCCAGGAATACACCGTCAGCCCTGTGAGATCTAGCAAAACTGCCAAGATGGGTTTGTCTGCTAGAGTCAGATGTGAAAAAGGAACAAGGAACCCTGGAATTCAAAGGCCCACCTAGTAGTTTTACCTACGTAAGCACTGGGTTCTCCTAAGGAAATGCCCCAAACCTCTGACCATTGGCTATCATTGCCATTCTTGAGAGAAGATGAAAAGCTATGATGGCATAATAAAATCACAGGCTAATTCTGACCCAACTATTGTACTGTCACCTATATATATATCCTTCCAGAATTTCCATGAAACTCAAACAAATCAAAACAGTCTTCATTCATCTGTGGATTAATTTATCCACTCAGTGCACATCTGAAGAGCACCTATAGTGCTATAGATATTACGTAAAGCTAATAATACAGGGTTCAAGTCACAACAGCCTATAAATACACAAGCAGATAAATAAATCCATGATGACAATGAAGAAGGGAAGTCTAACCTGGGCAGGGATGGGGGGCTTCGTGGAAGAAATGATGCTTGTGCTGATTTTGTGAAGTCAAGTAAGAGTGAGGTAAAGAGTAGAGTAAAGGGTATTGTTTCAGACTCAGAGCATTACACATGCACCAGAAGCACCACATTAAAAAGCTATCCCAATGCAGCACCCACAGTGAGTATAGCATCACCACTAAAAAGAAACCTCAGTGGATATGACCATCAGTCTCCTTTAGGGGAAGCCTACAGAGCTAAATGTTTCCACTTTAAAATACTTCTTAAGCAACAGCATTTAAAGTAAGATGGAAAAAGACAATATTTTAAACTGCACAACTATACAAACCACACATGTTCAAATGTCCAATGTGTACAAGTCACACGTAAAACAAGATGTACAGTGCAATTTTCCTTAATCCTCTTCCTCTTTTTGGAAATAAGGGATCACACTCAACACTTTAAATTTTAAGAGGAAGTTTATTAATCGCACAGAAGTGTCTTTCAATAGGTTGACAGTTTCAGCTTTTTATAAAACAGTGAATGGCTTGAGAGGGAAAGTGTCCATTAAGCTATGTAATACACAATATAATCACACTAGCCCTCTGGATTGCTAGAAATCACACGCTTTCTGCTAGATACCTCATCTGCCTCTGTTGGAGCAATGTCAGCAAAGCCGCGCTTATTACCACCCCTATGGCAGCCCATTTTATCTTTGATGAGCGCTGTTAAGTTATATTAAATATGGAGGCAAAAATCGGTCTCCTGGTAACTTTAACCAGGACCCAAGTTTGAGGCCCTCTGGAGGAAGTGTCTTCTACAAGGCCATGATTCATGTGCTGTATTGCAGCATGTTCTCAGAGACCCCTCCGTCTTCTCTCTCTTAGCCTAGCAACCGTGAGTATACTGTAACCTGTATACCAAATCGAGTTTTGATTCATGGTTCCCTTTCTTTGCATTCTCTTTTGAACATACTCCGGGCCTGCATGTGACGGGAGCCGTAGGTGTGAGATGTATGATCCAAGTAAAGCAAGCTTATCACTTCCATCTTGCTATAATAGATATGCCACTTCTGCTAATGCAGTTTCAGATGCAATGACTATTCTGAGAAACTATAGAACACTAGACTCATTTTAAGATTCCCCTTCACTAAAACTCCCAAGTTGTCTTTCCCTGCAGATGCTAGGCCATATCTCCATCCATTTTCTGCTGCCTAGCTGATGCCACCGGTGCAGACATTTCTATAAATACTGTTATAGATATGCCTATATAAATTAAGAAAAATGTTTCTCCCACAGGAAGAGTGACCTTTCATTTGATAAATATTTATTAGCACACACTACCTGCAAGGTACTGTGATAGATGCTGGGAATACAAAGTTGAACGAGACACGCCAACATTATTTCATTTTCATCCCTTTACACAAGATTATGTATATAAAGCAAGGGCCACTGGCTCATAATAGCTGCTCAATAAACTTACTGTTATGATGATCAGTTACAAATTACAGTCTTAAAAATTACTACAGATTTTAAAAATAAAAGTTATATAATATTGCCAATACTCACCAATACTATAATATCTCTTTAGTTCTGTACGTCTGATCTCCTTCAACTGATTATTTTTTCTCTTTTTTTTCTCATCAGTAATATATTCCTCTTCCACAGCATTGCTGCACTTGTCTTGTTCTAAAATGACTGTATTAGTATCTTCTTTTCCAGTGTGAGTCCTTGTAGCTATAGCTGAGGCTGTCTCTACATTTTGTTTGGCTTGTTTTTTCTTTTTCAATCTAGAATGAGAACAAAAAAGGGCAAAATGTTGGAGAAATGATTTGTCAGGAGTTATATTAAATTCATGCTGTTTGGCTTTGAGAAATCAATTAACTGATATAGAAAATACTTTCTTTATATTATTGTTAACTACATTTTCCTGTTATATTTTTCTTTCCTAATCATTTAAAAATTCTTTCATGGAGACCTGTGGCCTTTCCTCAATTTTATATCCTCACCACTAATGTCCGAGAAAATTTATGGGAAATGCTCTAGACCTGAGGAAAATCTATAGGCTATTAAATGTTGAGTATTTTCTGTCAAGATATAGTTACCCAAATATATTGACATGTTTAAAGTGTTACTTTTTTTTTTTTAACTGTTTCTGGTTTTCAGTGGTACCTTTGGACTGCTGGGCAAACACATCTGTAAAAACAAATCCTTTATAATTGGCTCACACGCTGAGTATAAAGGTTTGGCAAGGTGTGAACTGGTTTAGGTCTAAGTAACTATTTTCCTTTACACGAATGACAGTAGTACTGAAGAAAGGGCTGTATTTCCTGAGGCAGAAGATGCTATGATGACAATAGATGGTTATCATAGGATTAGTAATAACTGACACATTAGCTAACATATTTGATGTTTTCAATTCTGTATTCCTGAGTCAAAGATGTGTAAGAGACTAAATTTATCATAATTCACTGGAATTCAGTAACTCAAAATATTTTCCAATTGATGTATCACTCTAATTAATCGACATGTCACTCTGAGCTTACTAGTCCTTAAGAATTTTACCATACCAGAATGTGAAAAAAAAGGACTTGGCCTCTACTGTGTGTGGTCTGCTCATATGTAAGTATTTCTTAGGATTCCTTTGCCCCCTTCCTATCTAGGCACAGTCAGCTTTCTCTATCACATGTCTATTTCCTTTGCTTTTTTGAGCATCTTTACAATTTGATGTTGGACAATGATAAGAAAATGTTTGGGAAGGAAAATAACAGTAGGGTAATATAGGAACTAAGGTTTACTTTTATACTGCTTTGCTCTGTGATGTTGGACAAATCAATTTAACAGTCTCGAGAGGCCCCTCGCTGAGGCTTAGCTACCTAACAGGGTCTTTTATTAGGATCAATTGAGATAATATGTGTCAACATAGAACACAAATGAACAGAAATAGCAAAATATCCCCTAATACAATCATATAATGACATGAGAGCTAAACATGTAAAGTATATAATACTTTCAACTTTTGAAATAAACGTCTCATATTCTAACAAAATATTTTAACTAGGCTGTCATTCATTGAACTGAGCAGCCAAGTTCTTAGACTTTCATTGTCTAATAAATGACATATGGTCCTAGAAGAAAGGATAGCTAGAAAAAAAACCATAGATGAATCTACTCCCCATCTCTTAGTTTAACTATCTTTTTATGTTTACTTGTTAAAAAAAAACAAAGCAAACAAAACCACAAATCAAGCAAAATTGGAGACTCACAGAAAGGAATTATATTAGTAAACACATTTTATTTTCTATCCTCAAATTTTAAAGTTTTTTTTTTTCTGGTAAAAGAGTAGGTGGCTCTTTGCAAAATTGAGTCAGATAATGCTCCTAATAAAACAATTTCTCTCTCGATCAAGATTTCTGTATGAGGCTGAAATTAATATGCAGTAACCTAGATTGCATACAGATCAGCTCTTTACTTAGGAAGGTTTATGCAAAGTGCAGATTTCTGTATCCCAAAGGATGCGCTGATCTCATTCTGATATATTGGCTTATCAAAAAACACACTAGAGATGAACCTTACTGCCCACTTCCAAAAATTATTCCTTCTTGGAGAATAAAGATACATCAAAAATGAGTTCTATGCTCCCTGAGATATGTTGCTTCTTAATCTTCTAAATTTTTCTATTTTAAGTTGACTTGAATGTCCTCATTTCACTGTCCCCACGATAATTAAACTCACTCGGAACTAGGGCACATGTTTTGATGAATAGCAGCACTGTTTGGGGACATCTCATTAGGGACTGGTTTTCACATGTGGAAATAACAAAATGGAATAAATCGTTGTATTCATTTTCCCATTTTTCCACACAGACCCATTATTGTCGATGCATATAGCCAAACATAGTTACTTCAGAAAAAAATGCTAGAAAATAGCAATACCTAACTCATTTCACAGAAAACAGAGTACAATTTAATACTTCACTAATTTTACAATCAGCTACATCTTTTGTTTTGAATAGAGTACTCACGAGAATTTGTTTCTCTGGAGGTTATCAACAAAACTGGGACATTCTGATCCTAAAACTGCACATCAAAGGTGAGTTCTAGAAGCCCACTGTAAAATCCTTCCTCCAAAGCATGGAAATACATTTTTAACACCTTTTCTAAGAGAGAACGACTGCCAGTCTGATGAATGTGGCATATAGTTCATGCTCTTGGAACATTCAGTTTTAAGGGCTTTTTATTTTTTAGGCCTTCTCTTTTGTTCTTCAAGTCAATATATATGTCATGGTTAAGACATTCTCACAATAGGGTTTTGTTATCACTAAATTAAGGTAAACTGAGAACAAAAGGTTATACAAGAAAATAAACTCCCCTTATTTCACTTAAGCTTTTTTAATGACCCCAAATGTTCGCTCATTTATATTGGGGACTAAAGAAAACAAACAAAAAAAACACTTGGCAAATCATCTTAAACAGATGAGTAGTTGTAAATAATGAGACATGTTTAACATTTGACTGCGGTGAATACAAGTCCAAAAAAATCCACCTTTATTTTGTGATGCTGCATTTATCTTCTTTAAAAGAGATCACAATTACATAAAGCAAGTGCTTATTGGTCAATCTCCTCTCACTATTGTAACCAAGCCCTGTCAATTCTATTTCCTAAATCTCTCCCTCTCAAATTCACCTTCTCTTCTTGAGCTCTACTCTTGTCAAATCATTTTAGGCTTTCACCATGTCTCTAACTGGACTATTCTTTACAATATAACATCATTCTTTGCATTATTATGGACATGATACATGTTCATACTAGAAAATTTTGAAAATGTAAAAGAGGAAAAAGAATGAAACAAATCAAATAAAATGCTACTATTAAGAAGCAATCACTCTTTTAAGGAAAGAATGTAAAAGCCAGAAGATAGGGAAAGTACACTATTGAGACCTTCCCCAAGGGCAGAAAAATGAGGCAGTAACGGCTCATCCTGATTCTGAGCCTCTTAATTCTACCTTCCCATAAAGGAATATTAAAGGGCTTATTCTGGAATCTCTTGGCTTTCTTACATTAACATTGTGTGTACTTGTAGGGACACACACATACTTCACTTTCCCCCCTACTAGTATCCCAACCCAGAGTTAGCTGACTGAAGAAATAAATAAGGTGATAATGCTAAAGAAAGCATTTTTAGTAGCGGAATGAACTGTTTTCCTCTGAAGCTTTTTCCTTCACTAAAAGAAATTTTACAGCAGCAACCAATGCCAGGGCCTTGAGCCAGTTCCTTTCTTTGTCTCTGCAGAGGTCTCTTCTGTTCCTCGCTGATATCTAGTGGAACGCAACACAAAACGGCACCAAATGATGAGAGGAGGCTTTCATTAGCACAGTCAAAGCTTCATGAAAGTAGGGAATTGTCTAGGTTTTGTTACACACCGTACTCCCAGGGACTATGCATGATACACATTTCCGCACTCAATAAATATTTCTTGAATAAATGAATAGATAAATGAGGCTATGCTCTAATTTGGCTGAGATCTGCTGTCGTAGCCAGTGCTCTCCTACTAATACGCCATTTTGCAGCTTTCTCTGAGTAGCGGCATTGTTCTCAAAAATAAACTCCCATCACCTTCTCACTTAGAAATTTATTTAAAGAGAAAATCAATTAGCCACATGTCACTAAAAATGTATTAAACTATAGACTTCTTTAATTAATATTAAATTAGTGATTCTATATGACTCCTTTCCTTAATTCCACCGTTTGAAGTCCACATGTTTCTGTAGAAAGTGCCACAGACATAAATACCTAGCATGGCATTTTCCAATATGGTGGCTACTTACTAGCCAGCCACCTGTGCTTATTAAATTTAATGAAAATTAAACAGAAATGTTAAATTCAGTTCTTCAGTTGCAAGAGGCATACATTTCAAGAGCTCAACAGACTGATTTCCTAGTGCGTCCTGTACTGGACAACACACGTAACAGAATACTTCCACTATCACAGAAAGGACGAGACAGTCCCGACCTAGAGCTACTGATTCAACAGTTAGCCCTACTATCACCAGACGAGAGAGGGAAGGGTGAAGATAGAGATCATTTAATATTTAAAACTCACTGAGTATATGCATAGAATATGTCTACAAGGTACACAAAAAAATGTGTTTCCAGCAAGTCAAAGCTAGTAGCTGGGGGGAAAGAGAGTAAAAAAAAATACTTTTCACTGTGTACTTTCTTGTACCTTTTGGATTTTATAGTATGTATAATAGTAAAAAAAATAATTTTTAAGTATTTAGTCTTTGAAGTCTCCTTCCTACTATAATAATTTAGCTTGACAAATTTTAGAAATTGAGCTTTACTTTTTAAAAGAGATTATGAAAAGTTTGGAAGAACTTTCTTCTAAACAGCAACTACTCTGTGTTGGCCCCAGGCTGAGGTGCTGTGCTATGTACTTTACAAATATTACCCTAGCCTCACAAAAGCCCAACAAGGTAGGAAATCTTATCTCCATGTTACAGATAAGAAAGGGAAAAGGCTGAGCCAAATTAGGGCCATTTCCTAAAGTCACAGGGCATAGTTAAGTTGTGGAGCAGGAATTCACAACAAAGTTTAAGCCAATGGCCACAGGGCCTCCTAGGACTTCTCCTAAATGTGTCCTATGGCCTCGTATATACGTATATCTTGACTTTACACTAAAATCCCCTGGACTTTGGGAATACTATGAACTATTTAGGGGAGAAGGACCTGGCAATCTAGTGGGTTTCAATGGAGAGCCCGCTCACAGGAAGGAAAGATTGAGGTTTTGAGGCTTGGCTCTCTGTGTAAGCAGCTCTTACCTTCTTTGGAAATATGATATAGTCTCCAGAACTTCTAAGGTAAACAAAAGCAAAACGCTGGCACGGCTTTCAAGGTCTATCTGGCATTAACAGTTACACGTGGGCTAAGATTAGGAAATGCGTGAAAGCTATTTTGAGGTAAAAAAAAATATTTAATATCAAAACTAAACCTTCCCAAGAGCGTGCACTTCCCTGTGCTCCTCATTTCTGATTATGTTTTCCTTCTACTACAGAGCTCCCAGATCTGGAGAGGCCGAGAGAGAACACCATTCATATACAAAGGATGTTAAAAAAAAAAAAAAAAGGCAAGAAAGCACTGCTCTATGACTGACACACCATGAGGGCAATATAGTCTTTTCATTGTTTAGTTTTTTGTTTTTTTTATTTCCTTAAGCATACCCTTCCTCCTTTGTGTCTCATTTCATCCAGTTATAGGTCAAGAGGGGAAGAGATTTGATCTATGGCACTCCAGAGAACATATTAATGAATGAGAGGAAGTCATAGAGGAATAAACATGAGTCCAATATAACTTTGTAACAGAGCAATCCAATAATGGAACTGGCTGCTTCACAAACTAGTGAACTGCCCATCACTAAAAGTACTCAAGTGGGTCAGACTGAAGTTCTAAACTCCAAAACCACTTGTAATAGCCTTGCATGTTTTTTATTGATATAACTGGCATATAACATCAATTTCAGGTATACAACATGATTTGATATTTCTATATGTTGTTAAATGACTACAATAAGTCTAGCTAACATCCATCACCACATATAGTTACAATTTTTTTGTTGTGATGTAAACTTTGAAGAACTACTTTCTCAATAACAACACAGTATTTGTGTTCAAATATACAACACAGTATTATTAACTATAGTCACCATGCTGTCCATTAGATCCCTATGACTTATTTCAAGCTCCCAGTAAACTGGAGGTTTGTACCTTTTGACCACCTTCACCCATTTCACTCACCCCCAATACAGTCTTTTTTAATACAAATCTTTCTCCCCAGAATCACCTCTGTAGGATGTTAAAAACAAAATAACAGGCCCCAAATGGAGTTACTTATGCTAAGCCCCACATCACCAAACTGAGTTTTAATACCTAATTAGTTTCCACTCCAGAAGTGGATAGTAAGCCAATCAGAATACCACCCCCCNCACCCCCGATCAGCTCTAGCTAGGTAATCTGCTCATGGACCCCTGCCATTCCCTAAAGGAAAGTAGTCTTGCAATAACCCACCAGCTCTTTCGCCCTAGTGTAGCTTCCCTGTTCCTGCTCCCTCCTGCCTGTAGAAATCTCATTTTCTACAGCTCCTCAGAGCGCCTTTTTATCTGCTAGATGGGATGCTGCCTAACTCATGAATCATGGAATAAAGCCAGTAAGATCTTTACAATATGCTCCATTGAATTTTGTTTTTTAACAAGAAAAATGAGTGCTAACATAAAAGATGTAAAAATGAGAGCTAACATAAAAGATGTAGACATAACATTATTTTATGAAAAAAGTAGAATAGTGTTATAGTGCGACCCAATATTTGTGGACTAAAACAAAAAAAATAAAGCAGAAGCCTCCAACGCTAATATACCTATATATCTAAACCCGTGTGTGTATGTGTGTGAGTGTGGGGGTGTGTGTGTGTGTGTGTGTGTGTATCCATTTAAACATATATGCACACGGGTTTAGATATATAGGTGTAGAAAATGGTTGGTTGGTCAATAGGCAAGGAGAGAGAAGAGGGGTAATTTTACTTTACATTTATATAATTTGATAGTGTTGACATATTTGTACAGCAAGCATGTGTTACTTTTGTAATCACAACACCGATACATTTGTAAAAGTTAAATTTATCTGCAGCTATGGCAACAGTCTCTAAGTTTCTGCTAGTGTTTATTCTTTCTCTGGAGCCCAGCTATCACAGCGAATTCCTGCACTGCAGTCCACTCCCTTCCTTATCAGACAGAGCTGGTCTGTCACCCTCAGGAGACCTCTGGATTCTCGTTCTTGGCTGTTCCACTGCAACCTTGTCATTATATTGTTCTGACCTTCAGAGTCTAGGCTGTTTTTTCCTGGTTGTCTAAACCTGACTCCTGCCAGACTCAGGGAAATGGGGTGTAGCCATGGAATGAGATTGGCATTTGGGCCAGAAACATCTGCATTTGAACCTTGGGCAAGTGACCAAATCTAATGCTCACATTCCTTGGCCTTAAAAGGGAAGTAATAGCCTCAGGTGGGTTTCTGCGACAAACTAAATAGTGCACAGAAAGCTTACTTTTACTATTAAACACAATCTGTGCCTGGTTCACAGTAAGAGCTGAATACCCAGAAGTGACTACTTCTTTGTGCTGTAGCTGTTGTCCTTCCTGAGGGATTTCTCAGGATCCAAGTAAATGAGGTAACATACAGAGCCGTATAATACAACAAAAAAGGCATTTGATAAATTCTAGATATTATGTGTTCACATTTTTCTCACTGTAAATAAATATTAATTTTATTTAACTCAGCTATGAATTTAGTCACCGGTACAAAGCTATTTATTATTTATAGGAGAACATCACTTCTGGTATTCCATTTCATTTTGTAGATTTCACAAATAAAAGGTTGGTTTTCAGTTTCCACTGCAAATTCCCAATTGTAATATATGCCAAATAAAACCAAACTTAAAGCCAGTGGGGGGAAAAGTTTTAAAAATATATATCATTTGATGAAAATTTTCTCTTGGAATTATGATCAAATAAAACAAAAAGTTTAGAAGTGATCATTGAAAAATATGTAGATATACTTGACTTTAGTGCCACCCTTTGAGGTGTGCATTCTTTTTAACTTTATCTAATTTTGATAATAAGGTTTTCACCCCTAACAGAATTTACCAGTTACAGTGCAAATACTCTCGTTCAAAAAAAAAAAAAATCAATGCAGTTAGAACAACAGATCCTTTGGCTTTGAGTTCAATAGTGATACAGCCATGTAGGTGAACACAGAAATGGAATTTCCCCTGACCTCAAGAAACAACTAATTCTAATAAAGACCACTAAACAGAATGCCAGTCAAGGACAAACCACAACATTTTCCCTTTTTAACAATTTATTTTTGCTATTAAAACAGTGATTGGGTTAACTTTTAAGGGACACTGGTCATCAAAGGGCAGGTGCAAACTCTCACACTGTCAGAGGAGCCTTGCGGGGGGGTTCATACGGGACATGTCAGAGAACCTGACATGTTCCCCTCAGTACCAGGATGAAAGAGGCACTGCCACAAAATGGATGCACACTGTGGAGAATGTTTGTCTTTCTCCACAGTTTGTCTTTCTCTTGATGAAACAAGACTGGCTTTTGTGGCATATAGATTGCCGTGTGGGAGTCTGGTTCCCTTTTCTAAAAGTCAGGAGGCTGACTCACAGCCTGAAAAAGCTATAGGGAAAGCAATGGCACCGACAAACGTAACATGGGCCTCAGCTATACACTGAGGAAGGGAACCAGAACAGGAAACTTCTTCCAGGTGATTCGAAAACTGTGTTGTGCTAAGAGGAATCAGCAAAGTCCTACAAATATGGCATTTAAATATTAGGAATTTTACTGCTTATCATCCATGAATAAGCTAATAAACATAGCAATACAGAAGTTAATCAAAATGTACAAATAGACATGTTAAGAAGTATAAAGTACTTGAAAGATCTTTATTCTCTTTTGCTTTGCACTGGTATTCCATATGTGATTTATTTAATCTAATCATAGATAAACTAACTGGCTACATTAGTTTCCTATGGCTACTATAACAAATTGTCACAAATTTGGTGGCTTAAAACAACGCACATTTATTTTCTCAGTGTAGAAGTCAGCTGTCTGAAATCAGTGGCAGGGCCATACCACCTGCACAGGTTCTTTTCTTGCCTTTTCCAGCTTCCAGAACTGCATTCCTGTGGTCCCTTCCTCCATCTTGAAGCCAGCAGCATAGTATCTGTCTTCAATGTCATGCTGCCTTTCTCTCTGTAGTCAAATCTCAGTCTCCTTATATGGCAACTGAGATCGCATTTAGAAGCCCATCTAGAAAATTCAAGGTACTCTCAAGATCCTGAACTCAATCATATTTTCGAGAATTCTTCTGCCATATAAGGTAACATTTACAGGTCCAGGAATTAGGACCTGGACATCTTTGGGGGCCATTATTCAGTCTTCCACACTGGGTAAATTAGCTTTTGTGTTATAAATAATTGTAAACTAAGCATCATATCACTATAGGATCTTAGTGTTTCATGTACAAATCATTACTATGTCTATACAATGCATTATCTATGTATCTTTAAAAAGTTCACTGCTGGACGACAGGTTAGCTCAGTTGGTTAGAACGCAGTGCTCAGAACACCAAGGTTGCCAGTTGGATCCCAGTGTGGGCCACTGAGCTACACCCTCCACAACTAGACTGAAAGAACTATCTGACTTGGAGCTGACGGGTCCTGGAAAAACACACTGTTCCCCAATTTAAAAAAATAAAGTTCACTGCTGGCAGTGACTTGCAGTAAATACATATTTCTAAAGAAAAATAAGTTTATTTAGGACTATACTGAAATCTCAAGGTGCAATGTAAGTATCACAGATACTGAATTTTTGTTTTATGTTGGGTGACCTCAAAACAGCCTCTTGGAGGTGGGGATATTGGAAGGAAATTTTTAACAGGATTTCTAAAAGGTTAAATCTCATTTTTAAATCTGATTACTTCACTCTTCCCTTAAATCTGCTATTCACTGTTTACATGATCACTTACAAAGCCAAGGAAGTCTTCCAAATATATTTTTTTCTTTCATTAGAGTTCCTTAGTGTGCCCAGAAATCTTTTTTTGTTGTTGTTCAGTTAATTTTTAAAAACATACATTCTACTCAAAATGAATCATATGCTCAAACTCCCAAATAACTTTTACGGAAAATGGCATTGAGATACATTTCAATGACATAATACTTCAATATAATAGCAATATATTTCAGGGACACAATTCTTCTGGAGAAACAGGAAAATTGCGATTTCTTAAAGACATTTGCATAGCTGTCTTAAATCTTTTCAAGCAGAAATACAATGATGCCAGGAATTTTGTTCTCAGATTTTAACCTAATTCCCTGTTAACTGCTTAAACTATAGGAGAATGGAGGAAAATAAAAGCTAAAAAAATACAATCCTGAAAATTATCAGTTTAGTATATAAATTAATGCTCTCCTGAAAGCCTAGTGAAACATAACATTTATGATCCGCATAAATGGCCTGTTGACAGAAAACAATTATGAATGGCATAAAATTAGAATATGCTCTAACTCAACTTATCTCCCTCCTCCCAACTTTTAAAATATATTCTAATAATTTTAACTGCTTTTGAACAATTTTAGACATACCCTTTTATGATGTTATTTCAATGTCATAAACTAGAGATGGCCTCATAACTTGTCCTCTATTACTTTCAGAAAAAATAATCTAATATCAGGTATAAAATTTTTAAAATTATTTTGGCAGATGCCTACAATTTAGTTGGTTTACATCCAATATGTTCATTCAATTTCTTAGAGGTATTCTTTTAATTGATATATACTGGCCATATCCTTGTGAAGTGACATTGCGCAAAAACAGGATTCAGGGGTAGGAGACTAGCAATACTTATTTTAAAATTTTTCCCTTCTGAAATTAGTGTAGAATTCTGGGGTGGGCAATTCATTCATGTGTAAGGGTGAACCAAAAATAGGTTTTTGAAGAAACATCCTGGCCCTGCTTTCAAATATCTGAGGGCCCATTACTAGTGCTATCTAACCACATGGGAGTCTTGATTGGGCTCCTCAAAAAGCCTCGTCAGTGGTCATCTCTCAAATACACTAGTTTGCTCCTAACCAACCAAAAGGAACACCTGTGGTATAATAAATACATATTTGATCTTTGCCCCTCCCCCTCCCATGCCCTGGTTTCTGGCACAGAGTTCCTAGAACATTTGGAATCTCCTAAATTATAAGAATGTCTTTTATATGCTATGAGATGACTCTTTGAGGGGGGAGTGGGGGAGCTGGGCAGGGGGAGGGGGAGAGAGTGCAGGGGAAAAGGAACCTAGATAACTTGGGGATAGAGGCCGACCACCAGAGACACCAAACCTTGATTAGAAGCTTAGAATATTCAGCACACCTCCAAACCTCCGAAGGTGAGAGAGGCTAGACAGTGATTAAATCATTGGTTGTTCGTGACTGAACTCAATCTTGCCTATACAATGAAACCCCCATAAAAACCCTGACATGACAAGGTTCAGAGAGCTTCCAGGTTGGTGAACACATTGAGGTATAGAAGGGTGAAGTGCCCAGAGAGGTCTTGGAAGCGCTGCACATTCCCACCCTACACTTTGCCCTGTATATCTCTTCCACTGGGCTGTTCCCGAGTTAAACCTTCATAATACATGGGTATGCATGTATTAAACCTTTATAATACATGGGTATGAATATGTAAAGTGTTTTCGTTAGTCCTGTCGGTCATTCTAGTGAATTTGAATCTGAGAAAGGAATTGTGGGAATTTCCAAATTTGTAGCCAATTCACACAGAAATACGAGTTAACAGGGGGCCCAGCACTTATGACTAGCATCTGAAATGAGGGCTGTCTTGAGGGTCTGAGCCCTTAAACCTGTGGAGTCTGACACTAACTCCAGGCAGTTAGTGTCAGAATTGAATTGCATGGCTAGACACCCAGCTGGTTTTGGAGAATCTGAGAATACCAGATTGTAGACTTTACCAGAGGACCAATCTTCAGTACAGCGGAGAAGATGGAAGTGAGATTGATAAAGACTTCTACAAAAAACATGCAGGCCACCTTTTTTCTCTGATCAAAGATGGATGACTGAAGGCCTACTGCTTGGCCCATGAGCACGTTGTAAAAATTCAAATGACTGAATGATAAGCATTTAAATGGGGACGTTTCACATAAAAATCTGGACTCACATAAAAAGCCTCACCTTGAAGAATGAGAAGACATAACGGCACTGGTCTAGAACCCCCCCAATGGCAGAGCAGGATGGAATTGAGCAACAGCAGAGCCCCTCCTCCAAAAGGGCATGTGAGGTCCATTCACCAGTCCCTGAGAAATCCTTCCCACACTGCCCCGGGGCCTGAGGCTGGCAGCTAGAACTTATCACCCATTCATTTACATCACCGCTTTGGTCTCTAAGGTCACTGTTTGCATTACTTTGCTCCACACAGCATAAAGTTTTATTCTTGGGCCAATTCAGGTCATCAGAAAGCTGCAGTCTTGGGCCACATTGTGTTGGCCCGCTGCAGAACGTCTTTTACTGAGTCATTCGTTCGTGTCACCCTCTCTTTTCAATAAATTGCTTTTATTGATGTTGTTAAAGACACTGCCACTACAGTTTTTACTGTTCCTTTTACAAAAGGCATTAAGTCCTATATGATTAAGTCCAGGGCTAGGAAGGGCTTTGTCGCCTGGGGAGCAGGTATGTGCTCTACTCATGAATAGAAAGACCTATGGAAAAGAGTCCTTTTTATCATTGACCATAAAGTCCTTCTGAGACAACTACACAAATAGTAACATGCAGTTTGATGTGCTATTTTTCATCCCAATTTATATGTTCCCTGGTCTGGAGTTCTATTTTTAATTAGCATTTTATAATTGTTTTATAAGGGCAACAAAGAGAGAATATATTAATGTATGGATAATTGCAGCCTCATTTCCATGCGACCACCTAATGGAAACTTTGGGTGTGATTCTCAGCTTTTTTCTCTTTCCCTGTTTCTGGACTTCTTAACGCAAATGCAAAAAATGAATTGGGGGAGACAGAAATGGAAAAGGACATATAGTGAGAGGGGAAACAGAAGAAAAGATACCTAAAAATGTGGGGTGAGGGGGGGGAAGGGGTAGGAGAAGGACTGACTGGATTTGGAGAGAGTTTTGGTTAGGTTTCAAGAAGGAGGGTGAGTTTAGGGAAACAGCTGACAGCATGTAAAAGGTACGAGAGATAGGGAAAGATAATTTTTTATAAAGTTATATATAACACATTTACTCTCCTCTTAAATGTTTTCTGAGAGGTAAAGTAAATAACTTGAATTATTTTCAATTACTATCTCTGTCATACTTATTTCTTTGAATGTGACTTAATGCTGGGACTGGGCCAAAACAAGGTTATACATGGGTTACATATGGATAGTTTTTATAAGGTGCCTCTAATCTTTGTGGAACAAGGTGAGGCATGAACGAATGAAAGAACAGATAAACAAGAAGTGAACAAACTTCAGTCCTGGAATGAGAAAGCAGGCTGGTTGTAAGTTGAGTGATCTATGTCACATCTCACAATTCCCTCGCCACTCGAACACTTGCCCGCACCCCCCAGAAAAAGAGAACAGGACTTTCCTTTCATGAACTCTTCTTCATATCTAATATGTCACTTGATACACTGAGGTGAAACAAAGTACATTCTATGCCATTAACTGAGTAATTAAGACACCCTCTCCAATAGCAACCTTTACCAAGCAACTTTCACTTGGACTTTAGTATACCTTCTTTTTAATGTTGCAATAGTTGTTGATAAAAAGCAAGATAATTTCTCATAAATATTTACATAGTTTTAAATGTTCTGATCTCAGGAATTCCTTTTAATTTTAATACATGTTATAAAACTTTTAAACTTTTACAATATTTGAATAGTCATCCAAATTTCCTGTGGGTTTCCATGTTCCTGCATTAAGCCATAAGAAAACTCAGCTGGACTTTAATTTGGCTGAGATTAAAGAAGGCTTCAGAAGAAAACCAAATGTAATGATAACAATATTTCATAAGATAGAGGGAAATAAAAATGTCTTTAACTATTACTGAGACTCTGCAGGGAGTATGTTCATTCAAATAAAAGTCAAATATAAGGAAATGTCATTGCTGTTTATATGTATTATGGCAAAAACGCTCCAATCAATAAAAAGCAAAGCTCAATATTTAACACATGTATACAGTACAGTTTCATAGTGGCATGGGCAAAACCTAAAAATCAGCATTTATCAACTATTATATCCTTAGTAAGATTACTATACACACAAAAAAATAAGGTACTCTTTATCAATATATTAATTCTTCTATATTCAGATATTGTTTTAGGGAACTTGTGATGTTAAAGAAAGCACTGAATTGAGTTTTCAGAATGCTACATACAGCAGTCATAATACCAAAAAATCTAAAATGAAAAAATAATAATTTAAAATGATAAAATAACTACCTAAGCTAATAAATTATCTTCTCCATTTTGTTTTCCAAGACACATAACTCATAAAGTCTCAGGTAAGAAAGCTCCTTAAAAGTTATCTCATCAAATCATCCAATGATGGAATACTATATTTGTAAATTCTTTCAAAACACTCCAGTATCTGCAAACTCACTGAGACTCAGCATATGTCATTCTTTTTTTTTTTTTAAATGTTAACTCCAGTACCTAGTTCAGTGTCTGACACACACGCTAGATAATTGTAGTGGGCTTTTGTTGGCCTCCCTACAATCTTTTCCTCCTTGTTTTGACATCAAGGGCCAATTTTCAATAGAAATACCCTTCCCCCATTTTTAATACCATATCTGGGTAGGGTTCCACCCCAGCTGCAGGAATGAAAAATACTTGACCCAGGTCTGTCCAATCAAAGAACTGAGGCCCCTTTGGACAGCTGCCCAACTGCAGTAATGATGCCAAGAACCAGCACATGTTCTAAGCTGGTCCAATGAGCATGAGTCTCAGATCTTGTATGACCTACTGGTAAACACACTCGATTTGCCTACCATTGCACAAGGGAGGTCCTGAGCTGGCAGTGTTTATCAAGTAAGACCTGAGAAAGAAGACTAAAGAATGGAAAAGCTTAGATTCAGAGAAACTGAGCCATGAAGACATGGGCCCCAAATCATGGCATTCCTGAAGTCAAATCTAAAATCTAACTCAGGGCTTTTAACATATGTATGCCAATGAATCCCCCAACTCCCTTCTTTTTCCCTAGGCTAGTTTGATCTTCTGTAACTTGGCACCCTTCTCCCTCAAAGGAGAAAGAGATCCTATTATGAAAATGTACATGTGAATGACCCCAAATGTGGACTGGCTGAACTAGGGTTGGATGGCAGCTGGGAAGCTGGCCATCTTTATCATGTGGCAATAAATGGGTGACTTCTGTATCATAAAACTAGATCATGGGTCTATCAATGCTGTATTATTAGGGGACTTAGAAATTTTAGGATTCTGGAGTCAATTGTCTATTTCTTTTAGACTTCCACAAGGTCTTACAAGAAAGAAACAAGCTTGAGCTGTAACTGATCTGCTGAAAGTAGAGCCAGATGAAAACACAACTCTGCTAAGAAAAATCCTTTGTTTGTGGCTTGCAACAGCTGAGAGTCTGGTGACCCGGATTCTTGCAGAGGCGGGGAAGTCAAATTATCTGCTCCAAACCAAAGTAAGTTCAAGGAAAGCAGGGGAGCTCACTGTACTGAGATGAGCATCTGTGGAAAGCTGAGCTTCCTCGGGCGCCTCCCAAATATCTCCAGTTATTCCTTCTGCCACATAGAATGATGGTGCCACTGCACTGATGCTGATACAATACAGTCCAGGGCTCCAAAGAAGCAAATAAATAGTGCCTCCCCAACCCACGACACTGCTTTTTACTGCCCTGAAGCAGAGACTCAGGGGGTAGTACTACTGTGAAGACTAAGGAGATGGGCTGAGCACCACCAGTTCACTGCTGAGAGACCAAAATCTCCTAGCCAAATTCTATCTCCATCCAAAGACCAGGACTCAGCCAAATCTATGATTCTTATTAATAGCCTATGGTGTTCAGGCAATGAAAACAGAATGAAACTCTGCTCAATCTTTAAATAGGATTGTATGGCCAGAGAAACATCTGATTTGTCAAACAAAATGCACCTGTAATTGCTCAACTGCAAAAGTAATCTCTAGGTCCCCAAATCTATGCCATTAGAAAATGGGCTGCTAGAAGTCCAGCTCCCCGAAGAGGCTCCTCCTGGATGTTGCCAGGACAGTGGACAAGAGCGAGCCACTATGAGCAGGGCTGGTGGCTGCCGCAGAGCTGACCAGGGATCTCACTCCACTGCCAGGGTAGACAGAACCTGCTGGTCCTGTTCAGCCAGATCTGGTGAGGGCAGCCAGCCACTGGCCAGGGTGTGCTTCTCCGTGCTCCGGTTCCCAAGTGAGAGTTTTCACCTCAGTCTCAACAGGGAGACTCTAAGTTAGACTAAATGAGCTACCAGAAAACACTCTTGCTCTTTCCTACCCAGTAAGATATGCAGCTGGAGCTGCGGCAATCTTTCTGTCCTCACATAATGAGGGTCTAGAGCTACCCCAGGAACTCACTGAGGGGCCTGAGGAGGAA
>NW_017731717.1:75725-127753 GCF_001890085.2 Hipposideros armiger
ACACACACACACACACACACACACACACACACACACACACACACACACACACACACACTTCAGCGGCCAGACACAAGCCCGGTTACCTGTGCTTCTAACCGGCTACAGACTGGAGGTTCCAATGACCCCCTCCAACTCAGAATGCCAATCACAAGTCTAGGTTGTCACCTATACGTCTGACTGACTGGCTATAATTCAGAGGTTTCCACACCCCACTCCACGGGTTCAATTAATTTGCTAGAATGGCTAGAGAAACATCGATCATTTCACTATATATATATCTCGAATCATTATGCTGAAGCTAATATGTCAATTATATGTCAAGAAAAACAATCCAGTCACTTTCAGTTTATTTTAAAAATTCACATCAGTAAGGAAAATAGTTAATACTACCAAGGTACTCTAATTCCTAGCATTGTACATCCATTTCTTAAAAAAATACGCAAAAGTGCTACTCAGCAAACTTACACACTTAGGAATTCTCCAACTACCTTTGGACATATATTACAAAGAGAGCACATTATAATTTCTTTTTTACTGTTATAAAAATTTTTATGAAACAAATTCTACAGTTTTCATTGCAGGTATCAAAACCAAAATTTTCTGTTATGGAACAGACTTATTTCAATTAATTTTACATATATTTGGAGGCTACTATGGAGGTAGATAAGAATAAAGGCTTTGGAGTTGGACACAAATAGAAAGAAATCCTGGCACCATTACTCGCTAGCTGTGTAACTTGGGAAGTGAGTAAACCACTCCTAGCCTGTTTCCTCGCCGGTCAAAATGAAGAAAATACACCACCTACCTCATGGGTTGTTCTGAGACTTAAATGAGGTCAGGTTTGTAAAATGCCTGGTACAGTGAGCAGTCAGAAAAGTAGAGCGTGGTACCACCAATATACACAAGTAACACTTTACAGCTTGTTCTAGGTCCTGGTGGGCCGGGTGAGGAAAACCTGGAGTGGCTCGTCCCTTCCTTTATCACCTTGCTAATGTCCTCTTGACCTTATAAATGGGCCAGTCATCAAGCTGACCTCTCTGAGGGACCATCCGCATCGGCTGACAAACATGCTTAATACTGTCCCTTCGTCCTTGTCTTTAAAAACTTACCCTTCCTTGACTTCCACATCTCCCTCTTGCCATGGCCCTAATTTCTGGCTTCCCTTCCCATCCAAGCTCCCAGAAGAACTGCCTAGAAGCTCTGTCTCCACTCCTTTACTTCCCTTTTACATGAACTTAACTTCTCCCACCACTGCACTGAAACTGCTCTTATAAATTGAAGAGTTATTGGCCTCAGCCATGCGAATGAATGAGACCATACAGGGAGAGAGTGTAAAGTGAAAAGAGAACAGAATGAAGGAATAGGGAGCAGAATTGGGTAACTCCGCCGTTTAGTGGTCTGGTTGGATGAAATTCAGAAGTGGTAGCATCACAGCAGCCAAGAGAAGAGAGCATTTCAAGGAGGAATGATCTGAAAGCAGTGAGAGGTAAATTAAGATGAAGACAGAAAAGGATCCATTAGGTTTGTCCATTTGGAGGGTACTGAGAATTGAATATTTCAGCCCAGACTACCCTGTTGTCACCCCAGATTCACACACCCAACTGTGCATTTAGTGGTTCCATTGGGATGTCTCACAGGAATTTCAAACTTAACACATCCCAACTTAAATTCTTGAGATTCCCTCTCAAAACTGTTATTTTCCAATTTTCCCATTTCATTTAATGGCACCTCCATCCCTCTAGTTCAGGGGTCGGCAAACTGCGGCTCGTGAGCCACATGCGGCCCTTTGGGTACGTTCCATCTCAAAAGTTTGCTGACCCCTGGAAGAGCCAATCCTGTCCTTCACAACAATTTAAAAATTATTCGACAGCCATAAATATATTTTTACATAATCACCATTATGTGAATAATATCCTTTAAAAATTTTATAAATGAAACTATAATAGTTTTATTTTCATTTTCAATTTTACTTCAGAGCCACATGTACGTACCCAAAGAGCCACATGTGGCTTGCAAGCCGCAGTTTGCTGACCCCTGGCGGCTCTTCCGTCTCAAAAGTTTGCCAATCCCTGCTCTAGTTGCTTAATCCAAATTCCCAAATACAGCCAACAAGGCCATGCATACATGACCTGCCCCAGCTGACCTCCCCGCCCTGCCCATCTTGTGTTATCTTCCCTAAAAGTGCTCTGTTCCAGCCACACCGGCCTTCCTGCATATGCAGGAGCCTCCAAGTATTTCCTCATGTTAAGACCTTTGAGTCTACGTGTTTCCCTTACTTAGAACAAGCCCCTCCTTTCCTTTCTCCCCAGCCTGTCTCTTAAGCACATAGATCATCTGACAATCTCCTGCTCCAACCCAAGGTCAGCTTAAATGTCATTTTTCCCCAGAGGTCTTCCTTGAATATCACACCTGTCTAAAGTGGATACTGCCCTTGCAATTGTTTCTTAACATCCGTTATTTTCCTGCATAACGAACACTGTAATTTCTATTAACACATGCATTTATGTGTTTTCTTATTTAATGTCTTTGGGAAAAGTAATCTCCATAAAAGCAAGGCCCATATTAGTTGTGTTCACCACTCTACCCTTTGGGCTTAATAGTTGCAGGCACATAAGGTCTATCTGAGGTATAAGCAATGGATAAGTTTCTCCCCATAACATAATAATACATTTCAAATCCAGGGATAAACATTGTATGATTCTTTGATTAAGTCAAAGAACTGGAGATATCTTAAGTATCTACTTGCATCAGATAATACAAAAACCAAAATGGTCATTTACTCAGAATTAGAGAATGGTTTTTTTATGTATTAAAAGTAAACAGGAAGGAGGTAAACATATATATTAGGTTCAAAACTCAAGTTTATAATTTTAGTTTTCAATGACCTGTTACAAATGCAAATTATACTTACAGATAAAATAAATGTATGTCTGTGTTTATAACTAATTTTTATATTTTAAAATCCATATATTCTTATAAAAGAAAAGTTATATATGTATTTGATATATATGTATCTATAACTCATCTTTACATTTAAAATAGATCTACTCTTATTTTTAAAATCCCGAAATTCTGATTAAAGACATGAAATTTCTCTCATTATGTAGTAAAAGCAGTTAATTTAGCAAAGGAAATATCCCCCACTTCAGAAAAAATGGTAGAGCCACTGAAATGATGATGACTTGGTCCCCAATGACCTCACCACCAGCATCCAGCATCTGTTTCAATTACCTTCTGAAAATGAAATAACCAAATTACCGTTCAGCTTTCTGCTGTGCTAACAGAATTAATCGGAAATATCAAATTTCATCTGCTTTAAATTATATATTATACAACTTCTAAAACCAAAAGCTCTTCTAGCTCTAATGTGTAAAGCATATGCATCATGGTTGTCATAATCAACAGTAACATATTCTTACATACACACACAAAAAAATTAATGGACTGAGTAATGACTTAACTCAAATCATCCACAAGAGAGATTTCATTTAAGCCATTCGACCCATTCAAAAGCAGGATCAATCAGTATGATTCTATTCTGCTTTGTACAACACATATATTCTTGCAAATGTATGTGCAAGCTGAATTTTTACTCCATACAGTGATTTAGAAATACAATTAGGTTTCTTTTTTTTTTTTTAGTACAGAAAAGAATATTTACAGCATGAGTAACCAGCCTCTGTTTCCTAAACACATTAATAAATAGCATTTTAAAATTTTGACATCATCCATATTTTTGTTCTCTGGCTCTTCTTTATTTAAATTTACTTTATACTCTCCATTCACACATAAACAATTCTGGGCTTACAACCATCAAGCTACCTTTCTCATTTCAGTCCATGATATTCCCATCTCAAAGACATCTTTGGTTCTTCTTCAAGGAAATCTATTGCATGGTTCTTGTAACAGAATTATTGAGAAAAGATCTCCTCCTTGCTCTCCACCACCTTCTGTCTACCTCAGCAGATGCTACTGAGATCCTGCCATGCTTTGGGAAGAGACCCAGGGGGTCCTCAATTCAAATTACTCCTTGTCCATTCTTGTCCCTAGGACACCCAGATGCATCTCTATGGTACTGACACATCGGTATGATTTGGTGCTGACTCTCATCTGCATATCATAGACCACCATGTGTCTCGCTTGGGTCCAGGTCTCCTTAAACCTGGCCCATTATCCTTCTCACTGTCATTTTCATTTGTGTATGAGAAGCAAAAAGCTAAAACAAGTAGGCTGCTGCACGTTCACTGGCATTATACATCACAAAATGAGGACAGAAAAAAATGGGATGTTAACCATTTTGTTTATGCAAACTTTATTTGAATGGTAAATGAAAGAAAAAAAAAAAGAAGTAAAACTGCATGAACACATACCCCCCCTCCCCCGCTCAAGCACCAGGTCACGGCCTTTACAACAGAAGAGCCCAAGCTAGGGGAATTTCAGTTGTTAGAGCCTCAGACTCTGAAGCTAGCGAGGAAATAACAGGGGAATTCTTGCCATATCTCAAAAATATAGATAGAGGAAGGTCAGGGGATTACTGGCATTTTTGTTGATATGTAAAGACTTTCATACTTTCCTTGAAAGAACAGCGATTCCTTAGTTTGTTCTAAAGTTCCTAAGAATATCTTTGCACTGAAAATCAGAAAATTTGTTTAGTACTTAAATACATTCAATCATTTAGTTCAGTGAGTCTCCCTTATCCTTGTATGGATAACTGATAAGGTTCTATAAAATTCAACTCAACATTCATAATAATTAAGAGCAGGGGCTCTGAGGTCAGGCACACTAGGGTCGAGTCCTGGATCCGCCACTTTATAGTTGTGTGACCCTGGGCAAATTACATATCATCTACAGTAAGGCTTAGCATCTTTATTTGTAGTTAGGATGATAGCAGGACCTACACTTCATGGGGTAATTATGAGATTATATGAGTACGCAAGTCAGTCTCTGTTACATAGTAAATGTTCAACAAATGTTAGCTACCATTCATAGCAAATGAGTGTTAGATGCAGGGCACGCAGCTAGACCTTGTGGGGAATATAAAAATGAAAAAGAACTCACAGTAATTAACAACAGTCAAATAACGCAGCAGGTCAGGTAACCTGTGTTCCACAGGCCCCATCCTGCCACTAGGTTTTCACATGGTCCTGGGCAGCATCACAGAGCATACGCTCTTGACAGAGGAGGACAGAGCTGTACTCCAATCCTGCCTCGCCTACCTGCTGTATAATCTCATTAAAGTTATTCAACTGCTTTGTGTCTAAATTTCCACAGCAGTCAAATCATATTTTGGGATGAAAATTTGTATATGTCAGAAGCTTAGTATGAAGATAATTTGGACCAGTTCTCCCAACCTTTATCACATCAAAGCATCTATAAGAAGAGGATAGTACTTACACTGCACCCTGGGGGAAGATGCTGTTCATGACTAACAGTGACCAGTCCATGTCTCTGGCCACCCCGAAATCAGGGACTCTGGCACAACTACCTGAGACATGAGATTGCATCAAGCAACACCAGTGGTGAGGCTCTGATTAGCAGTATATATATATATATAGTATAGTATAGTATATAGTATATATAGTATGGTATACACACACACACACACACACAACACACTGCCCTGGTATGGGGCCAACACATCATTGACAATTTCCTCTCACGGGCCTAAGGTCCATCTGTGAAATAAAAGGATGCCTTAGATTTCTGAAGGCCCTCTGGACTATATAATTTGACTTCGTGATATTCCAGAACCTAGCTGTGCTCATAACAATGTACCTTTGGGAAACTATGATTCCACTTTGCATTGCTGTAACTGCTCCCGCCTCCCTGGTCTGAACAACAGGAGCAGCTTATGGGACGGAAATGGGGCATCAAAATGAGGATTCTTTTGGGTGAAAGGGAAGGTGCAGGTAGGTATAGAAACTGAGGACAGAAATGACTTTTTTAAAGGAGTGATCAAGTGCTCACTGTGCCAGGCACTCCATATATGTTACCTCAACCTTCACAGCCATGTTGGTTTGGTTTTGATTGAACAAGAGAGCTACACAGCTTACTATGTCACACACTTAATAAAATATGTATATGTATATGTAAGTATATGTATATGTATATTATTTATCCTAGTGGTCAAATATCAGTCTCCCGGTCCTCCTCCCTGAAGAACAGGTCAAACCTCAATCAGTGTGGACAAGGGACCAGGTCTGGTTGAGCTCTGGTCCTCCTTGCTGTCCCATCTGGGCCTCTCCCAGTTCGGGCAGGGGTGCTTCCTTCTTTGAAGTCTTCTCATGAGCGGGTTATTATTAGCCACATTTACAGCTGAAGAAATGTAGCATGAAGGAGTTTAGAAAACTTGGCCAAGAATACACACTGAAGTGAATTTCAAACACTATGTGTTCTCCTGATGGGTCAGAGGTTCAAGGCTAAAGAATTCCCAGGGCAAAGGCTGGAGACAAAAGTGGGAGGTGTCGGAGTGGGGATGGGAGCTAGGATGTGTTCTACACTCTACATTCTTGGGGTCAAGGGGGGGTGAGGCAGAAAGAAGAGCATCCTCTCCCGCCCTGCTGCGTACTACTGGCTCTGAAGGGAATGGGTAAGAGAAGAGAACAGGTGGCAGAGGCAATTATGCTCTTCCTGATAACCAAGAGTGGAAGGGGCCAGCACATATAGGGAGAGGAACCAGTGTGAACAATACAAATCACAATGAAGTATTTTATCATTCAGTGTGTATTCACAGGCCTCCCCAGACATTATTAGAAGGGAAAAGTAAATATACAAAACACTACTTTGGGTTAACTAGAAATACTTTTTTGATATCCCAAATAAACCCTTGATCCTGGAAAATATGTTCTTAAAGAATTTTCAAACACACATATGAAGAGCATTAAGAGGTCTATAGAAAATCACTAAATGAGATCTAAGTTCTGCAAAAGCCAAATAATATTAAAATAAGTGTGAAAGAAAAGAGCCCTGTGTGGCACTATTGAAGAAACTACCTGCCTTCTAACCACAAGGGGAAGGCGGAGGGCCCGGGGGCCATAATGAATGCCATCTCTCCAGAGGATAGTACAGGAGGATAATTTGCTTTAATAATTCAGTTTTTCATTTGGCTTCAAGACTTGTCAAGTAACAAAGAATTAATACACACATATACTACATTAATTTTGTATATACAAATCCTTTGCAAAAGCATGGGAAAAGGTCTCACGAATTGTTTGATTTGGAATGAACAACTGGTACAAAACAACACTGAAGATCTTGAAAACAAGGTGGGCCTGGGCCAGGCGATCCTGAAAATCCCTTAGTGTTATCCAGAATAAATCTATCTAGTAGTGATGCTAATTCACCCTTTCCATTTAGTTACACAGGCATATCTCAAGGTAAATTATCAAAAAGGAAGTATTGGATAATCCTCAAATCACTAACTCCAATCCAAAATTGTTAAAATAGGGTCTTTTAAACTTATCTTTGCTTTAATGTTAAAGAGAGAGAAAGAAACAGAGAGAGAGAGAGAGAGAGAGAGAGAGAGAGAGAGAGAGAGAGAGAAACATCAACAAAGAAGGTGGATAAAGGATTATTTACCAAACATAATCACACAATGTTTAAGAAATAATCACATGGTAAAATAACATACCAAGAAAACAGGCTATTTAACTACTCTTAAGGGAAAAGGGGTGGGGGGAGGAGTAAACAGAGTTTAAAAGCAATGTTTAGGGTTTCAGATACAAATTGTGGTAACAGGCAGAAATCAGGAGAAATCTTCCGTTCCATCTCCTCTGCACGGTCCTAGAGATTTATTTACGGCCACGTGATTGCATCAGTTTGGTCTTACCCTTTGCCTGACTTTACAATCTTCCCTGGAGATATTCCCTGGACTGCCCTTATGCTTCAGAGAAATCAGCCCTATGTTGTCAGATACTGGCTCTCAAGTAGGTCCTGCTAGTAATTCCACTTTATGGAATGCCACAGTTTCGTCAGAGGCATTGGAAAAGATTTATAACTTTGGCTGCCTGTTTTCTGATAATGAAGGATTTGAAGGGAGGGAAGGGTGTTGCTTTTTGCTTTTAATAGTTGACCATTTGGGGCTGTATTACATTATAATAGCTAAATCATGGTTTATCTGTTTGTGTTATTTTCTCTCTCTCTCTCTCAATCTCCGACCATTTGGGGCTGTATTACATTATAATAGCTAAATCATGGTTTATCTGTTTGTGTTATTTTCTCTCTCTCTCTCTCAATCTCCCGTTCTCTCTCATTTCCTAGTAACTAATCATGTTGACGTACTGTTTTAATAGTACCACCGATTTTTGTCCTTGTCCTGTGATCCCTGGGTTCCTAAGTTCACACCTCATTTTTGGATATGTTTTTCTTTTCATGTTAAATACTTTCCACAAGAGGTCAAAGCAAGCATGACAATTAACTTTGGCATTTCCGAGTTGAAGAAACTACGCGTTTTTTTTTTTCAGGACAGTTTCATATTGCATTCTCAGTTGAAAGGGTTCCCCTAACTCTACATCTTAGGACAGGTTGTTTGTGAACCACCAGTCACCCTTACTTACTCTTGGAATCAGCTTGGATTCAGACTGAGAAGGCGCTACAGCCTTTGAAATCACTATAAAGGGCATTCATAGGCAAAGCCAAACCAAAACAAACCAAAACAAGAAACCCTGATTTAAACTCACATTTTATACAAAAATTAACTCAAGCTGGTAACTGACTTAAATATAAAATAATACTATAAATCTTTTAGAGAAAAGAAAGAAAATCTTCAAGATCTAGGGTTGGGCAAAGAGTAGTTAGACTTGACATCAAAAGTATAATCTATAAAAGAAAAACTAATAAATTGAATCACAGCAAAATTAAAAATTCTTGTTCTGCAAAAAACACTATGAAGAGGATGAAAAAAAAAAGCTACAGACTAGAGAAAATATTTGCAAATCATATATCAAAGAACTAGTATCTAGATGCATAAAGAGCTCTTCAACTCCCACAATAAAAATCCAGTTAGAACACAGGCAAAAGACATTTAAAGACATTGCACCGAAGAAGATGGATATAGCTAATAAGCACATGAAAAGGTGTTCAACTTCTTTAGTCATTAAAGAAATGCTAATTTAACCACAATGAGATATCACTGCATACCTATCAGGATGGCTAAAATAAAAGAGTGACAATATCAAACGCAGATGCTGATGAGGATTCAGAAAAATTGGGTCATTTTATACATTGCTGATTGGAAGGAATGTAAAATGGCACAGTCACTTTAGAAAAGAGTATGGCAGTTTCATCCAAAATTAAATGTGCACTTATCATTTGACCCAGCAATTTCACTCTTGGGCATTAACCCAGTGAAATTAAAACTTGTACATTAACACAAATGATCCTAACAGCTTTATTTTGTAACAGCCCCAAACTGGAAACAACCCAAATATCCTTCAATAGGTGAATGGTTGAAAAATTGTGATATGCTTCTGCCATGGAATACTACTCAGCAATAAAAGGGAACAAACTATTAATACACACAGCATCTTAGACAGATCTCAAGGGCTATGGTCTGAGTGTGATTCCCCAAAATTCATATGTTGCAAGTTAATGCCCAATGTAATGGTCTTAGGAGGTGGGGCCTACGGGAGGTGATTAGGTCACGAGGGTAGACCCCTCAGGAACGGGATGAGCACACTTATAAAAGGGGCCTGAGAAAGCTCCGTACCCCTTCTCTCACGTGAAGTTATAGCTGGAGGACAGCCTTATATGAATCAGGAAATGGGCTCTCACCAGACTCAGAACCTGAGCACGCTGGCACCCTGATCTCAGACTCCCAGCCTTCAGAACTGGAAGAAATAAATTTCTGTTGTTTATAAGCCACTCGGTCTATGGCACAGCAGTCTGAACGGACTAAGGCATCAAGAGACTTGCGCTAAGTGAAAAAAAACCTAATCTCAAAAGGTTATATACTGTATGATTTCATTTATATAATAATTCTGAAATGACAAATTACAGAGATTGAGAACAGATTAATGGTTGTCAGGGATGGAAGATAGACAGTAGGAAGTGAATGAGGCCACAAAAGGGTAGCACATGAGGTCTTTTTGTAGGATTTGTTCTGCATCTTGATTGTGATGATGGACACACAAACCTACATATGCGATAAAACTGCACATAACTAGATACACATAAAAACACACACAAACACAAATGAATGCTTGTCAACCTGGTGAAATCTGAATAAGGTCGGTGGATTGTATCGATGTCAATTTCCTATTTGTGATGATAGGATAGTTATGTAAGGTGTTATCACGGTGGCAAGCTGGATGATGAAGGGCATATCTCTTTGTATTATTTCTTACAACTAATGTGAATTTACAATTATTTCAAAATAAAATGTTTTTAAAAGCACTATATGGTTCTTCTTTATTCTAAGTGTCCTATCTTTCTAATGTTTCACCCATTAGTTGTCTAATTGCTCCCTTGCCAAATCTTGTTACTTTCTATAGGAACATTTCACTACAACTAGTAGTTTAACTCTTGCTTTCCAAAACCTCTCGTTCATTGTTTACTATTATTAATTGGAGCACACTATCTGGAGACAACCCTATATTAGAATACTGACTTTCATGTGGCATGAAGTGGAAAAAAACACTTACTTTCTGAGTCTTAGTTACCTCATTGGTAAAACAGGGGGAAAACCTATGACATAGGCTTATTGTGAAGATGAAAAAAATAATAAGTACTTGGCACATATGAGTTCCTTAAATATTCATTTCCTTCCTCTTCCCATTAACAATCTAAAACCTAGCATAATTTCTGGATGAAAACATCAACAAAACCTTTGGTTCACAGTTTCCAAGGCTTATATTTGGAAAACAGGAAATGCATCTTTAATGAGCACATTGGGGGCTGGGGACGTGATGAGCCTGAATTCAGTTCTTAAGAAGTATTTCAATTGAGGAGACAATAATAATCATTTTAATCTTATGTTCTCATTCCGAGTTTGAAAACATTCCAGCTACAAAAATGATTTATAAATGTTTTAGCATATCATTCATTTTATTATGATTAGCGAGTGGCTGCCATATAGATATTTAAATCTGGAAATAGTAACTGGTCATATGTTAGATTACCTCTATCCAAATACTAAGCTTTAAAAATGACATGGACACCCATGATAGAATTTCATCCATTCCATCTACCTACAAATGTATTTTTTAGTAACAGATTCCCCACAAGGTATTAGGCTTTAAATATGACATAGATTTTTAGTTATAGCTCAACCAATTAAGCTACAGAGTAGGAAACAAAGTATATTTAACTTCTACTGGTTACCTGCTCTGTTTATGAACAGTCACAAGATACAAAACGCCAAGTGGGAATACTTGAGGACAAAGTCCCCTCAAACATTTTTTTTTAAGTACTGATACAATTTTGCAAAGTTAATGCTTACCGAGCAAAATAACTTTGTTTCCGTTCCTTCTTCTCTTCCTTGGTATCCATAATACGCAATCAAAAGTGCAAAGTGTTTGGGAAAGTTCTTTTTAATCAGTGAGTCATAACCCTGTAATAAAATAATAAAGCGATTGTCAATTAAGACGCTTATAATAGCCAATATTAAGAATAAAGCAGCGTGGAACTACAGGCCCCACAACAAATGGAAGATAAACTTTAACCAGTAAACACAGTCCCATGAGTCACATACGAAATACAAATGCCCATGGTGGACTAAAAACCTACAATTAGAAGGGAGTTTTTTAAACTACAAGAGGTGGCTGGAAAAACAAACTGAATTATTTTCCTCATAACCAACCATTATTTCAAAATGTGCTAAGATGAACACCACTGACTTTGGAAGATTTTAGGCTAGCTATGCAGAAGCTAATTTTTTTTTTTAATTTTTTAACTCATACTCACTTTTTCAAGTAATTAATAATGAATATGTCTCATACACAATTACAAAAAATGGATCACTTAGGTGTTCGACAAGATGTTCTTTCTTTAAAAATGAAAACATCAGTGTACTATTTTATTTTCGAAACACATCAGTGAGTCCATTCCACTTGAGCAAATGTGGAAATGAAAGTACAAAGCCTCAGAAAGCCATTCTTCAGAAATGGCTTTATATGCTTGCCTCTGCTGCCTTGCCCTACGTTTCCAAGGAGTGATTTAAACCTATAACAAAAGGTTGTCCCCAGATCAATCTTCCCTCAGTACCACTTTTATCACCACGCCCCTGAGCAAAAATTTCCAGTGTCTACTTATTGCCTGATTCACTAATCTAAATTTTCTGCAGTGTGTTAACCTTTCCTAAAATCTGTCTCTTCACCCTGAAGGGGTATCAAAGTAAAAGTAAAGCATGTTCATCAATCAAAATTATTTACTAATTCATTCCAATTCAATACACAATTTCATTCACGATACATATTACATGAAAGGCACTGTGACACGTATCAGAGACCAAAGATAAATAAGACATGATATTTGCCCTAATGGAATTGAGTGTCTTGGTGAGGGAGACACGTAGAGCTTCAGGTCAGTGGGCCATGAACTGCTTTGGAGAAGGCACAGGGGTCACAAGAGCCTTCGGGACAGGCACTCAGCCTGACGCAGGCCACACCCAGGCACTCATCACACACCCCAAGGTTTGAGGGATAAGTGTGGGTTTACTAGTTAAAAGGTACAGGGAAGCAGGCCCAGCTTGAACAAAAGCAAGAAGACAATATTTCACTTCTATGCCAAGAAGCAGGACAGTGGTGGGGGCCGAGGATGAAGACATGGGCAGGATTCGGGTCATGGACGACTTTTTACGTAACTCTAAGGAGCCTAAACTTAACCCTAGCTATGCATTACGATGTGCTGCCCACCCCCTTCACTGCACGTCCTTCAGACACACCTAAGCAATCATGCTGAACCCAACAATAGCACTCACGGCAGATGTTACCAAATTGACCGGAGCTGGCTCATGAGGTAAAACCATATGTCTCATCCCTAGTACATATGAAAGGAAGCCACCTAAGGGATTTACATGAGGAAGTGCAACATACACAGATTGTAGAGGATGGACTTGAGAGGACTTGAGAATAGGATAACGTAGATCTATTAGAAAGAAAGGACGGTAAAACTACTGCAGGGAGAAGGGCCCACCCTTAGGAAGCAGTATTTGAGAGAAAGAGGAAGGATGAATGCAAGAAATATTTAGGAGACCGATGAGTCTAGATTTGGTGACTCATTCAGTTACCAAATGTCTTCCGAGATTTGGAAGACAACGTGGAAAAGAGAGAAATGAAGAATGCCCATGTTTCTGCTTCAGGGACTGGGTAAATGTGATACCACATCTGCATGAATAGCTCAGACTGTGTGTGGGATGAGCAGCAAAAGAGATGAAGGACCAGTTTTAAACATGTTGTCTTTGAGACACCCATGGATAGTCAGCTGGAGGCATTCACCAGACACGTGATCACATGGAAAGCATAGGAGTGAAGTTAGGGCTAGAGAAAAAGGTTTGGAAATTATCAACACATGGTTGTAGTTAAGGAGGAAAAAACAAAACAAAACAATCACGAGAATACACTGGAAGTATGCCAGCTATGCACAAGGCCCTGTATGGAAACACAGTCTCAACTCTTGCTGGTTTATCTCCAAGTCACTGACACGGACTTTAGCCTCAAGGAGTTTACCAACCAGTAGGAAAAATAAGGTGTGCAAATAATTAAAATGTAGGGTTAGTAACGTGGATCTGTCCCAAAGAATACTACTAAGCATCAAAAGACACAAAGTTCAATTTTGACTGAGGTGTTAAACTAAATCTTCCAGGGCAGTGGGGATTTCAACAGGTAGAGAAGAGAGAGACAGCATCCCAAAAAGAGGAGACACCTGAACATAGGTACGGACGTAAAAAGGGCAAGGCACATTCAGGCAAGGACAGAGTAGCTACCAGGTAGGAAAAGCAAACAAACCATGATGCCTGCCCACCATCAGTCATTTACTTCACCATATTATCCACATGGTATCTCGTTTAATCTTTACAACCACAGGATGAGTTAGGTGTCCTTATTTCCATTAAAAGGAGGCTGAGAGATACTAGTTTCCTTAGTTCAGCAGCAGCAGTTGAACCAGCACAAATCCAGTTTGGTGTACACTTCAATGCCTTTCAATACCCATGGAGCCATAAAGCATTGGATTATGAGCTGGAAACGTAATGAGCTGGCATCAACACCATCCAATGTCTCAGCACAGATTCTGCAGGTTAAGAAAAATGTACTGGTCACTGGGGGAGCGGGTCACTGCGACCTCCCACAGGACCGCATCAGTGGCATAGTGGAAATGAAGCCATGCCTTAACGAATTATCCAACTCAGTACCTTAATCTTGACTCTTTCCTCAAACTTAAAATAACTCTGCCACACCCCTCCTTCTGACCAGATCTAGCACAAGGCCCATTTCTGCTTTGAAGCCTTCCCTGATCTCTTGTGTGGCCATCTCTATCTTTCTTAGGAGCTTATTTCACATGTCACTGATCACATACTGTGAGGCAGTGAATCATACACTGGGTGACAATGCCACATCACTTAGCCTTTTTAGCCCCAAACAAGGCAAAAGTTCCTTCAAGTCAAAAACTATGTTTCACACTTTACTTATACTTCCCTAAATACCTAACACAGAACTGGGCAAAAAAAATCCACCTAAAAGCTAAGCAAGGAATTAATCTAAACTTGGGGTATGGTCTATTACATGGCAGACTGATAAAAATCCAAGAATTCCTCCTAAATTAAGAATGACTTGGGGGTGGGGGTTTCAGACTCAAGCCAGCCTCTCTCAGACTCCAGAAGGGATCAGAATTTCAGCGTTCTGCCCTGCCCTTGGCCACGTGGCTTATTTTAAAGTTCCTTTCCTGTACGCCACCATATGCGATGATCTCTGTTTATTAGGTTTCCCCTCATGAATAAATATGAAGTCATAACAATCTAATTGGAAAATTTTTATATTGCAAGCTGAGCCAGAAACTAGTATTTGGTTTTAGTGGGAAAATACTGACAAAAATAAGCACAAGAGAAAAAGATTAAATGATCCAAGAACTGACATCTGGTGATGCTGTGTCTGTTTAGAACGGGAGAAGCTTTTTTAAAAAAATATATTTCAATCGATAAATAAAAAAAAATATTAATCTTTGGTGTCTTTCACATTTCTGGGAATTTTTATATTCCTTAAAGAAGGCAGATGGAGTCCTTTCAGGTCTAGATACACACCAACAGATGAACCAGAAAGAGATGAGCAAAGGGTGCTATAAAAATGATTTACACAGAACACCACACCGCAGCCTTTACGCTTCAGTGAAGAGCCACAGCTCCTTAAATCAATTTCTAATGGGAACTACATTTTCCATTATTGTGGTTATAATGGGGTTCTTAAAAGCCTTTCTTTCACTTAATGTTGACTTTTCCTCACATCAATAAACTCTAGGTTCATCCAAACACTGAATTATAACAAGCTCCTGCATTTACGGCATATTAGAGACCAAAAAGAATTTGATGAGGGACCACAAGATGAATCTTCTATCTAAATGTTTATTTTTGTGACCTTAAATCAGGGTAGTCAATTCAAACCTAAATTCAGTTCATTATTCAAATAACAATGGCATATCCAAAATTCTTACCTCCTGAGAGCTGTGTTGAAGACAAAGTATTTTTCTGTATTGCCAGCAAAATGCTCCTTGTTTGAGATCACGGCACCACTTAGAAAGAACTGAAGTACTGAGCTGTTGAAGATGTCCTAACAATATCAAACCAGTAAGGACCCAGACAGCCCAGGGTGGCTTTTGGCTTCACATCTAACACACAGCAGCCCCTTGTACTCGTTCATTCGGGTATAACCAGTCCAGACTAGAAAAACACAGTATGCTCATGATGTCCATCAACTGTTTTCCCCAAAACATGTTTCCTGATATACAAATGAAATAATGACAAGAACATGCTTTGAGGCTTGGTCACACTCAGTTTGACCACTGAAGGTACAGACCAAGATTTTTCTTCCTGCGCTGATATTTCCTCCTAGAAAATACCTCCACTTATACAGAAATATAACAAGTGTTCAGTCTTTCTCAAAGCCACGCTGTCATCTAAACAAAGGAAGGATATTCAAATGTCAGTGTTAACCACAGTCAGAAATCTGAACATTCTCTTTAGGAATATGGGAAGAAAGTCACAGAGGCAGATACAAAAGTATGCCACAAACATGTAAAGGGAGCATCCAGGAGATAATGCCCCCAAATAAACAAATGCATGTCACAAAAACAAAGCAACAAGGAGCTAAAAAGTTACGCCTGAATCAAGGTGACGATCAAGGGGCAGGCCAGTAGTCTGCTACTTGGGAAAATGGGATGAAGCCAATGGATGGCCAAATGAATGGAGAACTCCTCAACTCTTATTCCAGTATTCTTCACCTAACGGACTGAAATTAGACGTAAAAAGAATTAAATAACTGTGTTTCAGTGCTCTCTTACCAAGATGAATAAAGAGATTTCATTGAAGCAGCTAGATACTCTAAATGGAGATCCATCTCTGAATTAGGTCATTTAGTAAGTTCTCTCTAAGACCAGAATATGCAAATGAGACTTCTAAAAAGTCACTGGCAGGGTCAGGAATTGTCAAAGATGTGGAAAGTGCCAAAAGCCTGAGAACAAATACATTTCAATTTTCAACAAAAGTTAGAAAAGAAATTGTGCAAATTACACACTGGAGAACATCACCAAGATCCCCAGCAAAACTTGAGCGATGATAACCCAAGGCAGTTGGGCAAGTTCTTGGAAGAGGAGGCAGTGAACCCTGAGATCTAGAATGTTCACAGAAAGCCAACCATTCAGCAGAACAGCGGGCAGATCGTTTTTTGAAGCATCTACCATGGACCAAGTACTCTGCTGGAGATGAAAGGATGGAGTCAGCATTCATGGGCCAGGAAGCTCGGGTGGAACAAGCAACTCAAACCCATCAACTTGCAAGACAATTCGTGAGTGCTCCGACAATGGCAGAGCAGAGGGGAAGCAACTAACTGCCAGGAAGAGAAACGTCAGGGAAACCTCACAGGTAATGCAGAGCTGGGCGATGAAGGAGGGGCAGCAGTTTCCCAGGTGATGGGCGCAGGAGAGGTTGGGCTCATCAGGCACCAGGAGGATGTGCAAGCTGTTGGGAAGGAATATGTAGTGCTCAGGGGATGCTGAGTGGTCTGGGCTGGCTAGTGGAGAGGAGGAAGTTCAGGGAATGGTGGCGTAGCCAAATTACGCTGACCTAATTTCCGTCTTGGATATACCTACTATTCTAGTACACCAAGGAAATGAGGTAAACACAGTGTAACTGTACTTAAAAGTCATTTGATAAGTTTCTCTGGATCTGCTTATGGATAAGATGGAGAAATGTGGGCTGGACATGGGTGGATGCTTCTATAATTAGACGGATTAAGGAAAGCATTGAACGACTGTACCAAGAGGTGTGCACTGACCAACTGACTGACCTCGACCCAGAACTGGAAGCTGGCTTCCATCTTCAACCTGGAGGAAGGATGGTAATAGCTTAATGCAGTATTTGTTCTCAGGCCCTGTCCTCATCAGTAAATTTACCACTAACTGGAATTAAAATAGAAGTCTCCTTATTAGACTTCTGGAGGGAGGAATAATGTCCTGAATAATACTGTTTAGATTCAGACAGACCTCAGCTGTCTGTAGAAAGGTGGAATTTGCCACACACGAATCTCAGGTTCAGCATCTGGGTGCGGGGCGAGGAGTGGGAGACAGCATTTACCATTACCGCAAGTGAATATGACCTGCAGCTTTAGGGAACCGTAAGACCCGTACACCCAACAGCGGAATTCCACTGCACCTCCCCTCACCCCCAAAAAACAACTAATGCAATCAGCTCAAAATAAAAAAGATTATGAGGGTCTGTCCCACCCTTTTTGAGGATTAGAGTATATTCAAGATGACTGTGTTTAATTCTGGGTCTCACTATAGGAGGGATATAAGGGAATTACATGTTTAGGGTGGTTAAGTGACATAAAGCTAAATTTTAAGAATATTAGTCAAAGGAGCTGATCAGGTTTAGCCTGGAAAGAGTTGGGATAAAATGACAGCTATTTTAAAATATCTGAAGAATTTTATCTGGTAGATAAAGGATTTAGGCTGGTACCAATAGAATTTCAAGGGGTATTCCTAGGACCAGGCATCAGACATGGAGGGAAAGGGGTCTTGGGTCAAGATAAGGAAGAACTGTCTTACAGACAGATGCAGAGAGCTGCCTCCAGGTACAGTGGCTTCTCAGTATCCGAAAGTAACTGAGCACAAGCAGAACGACCACTTCCTGAGATTGCTGTAGACAAGGAATTCTCAACCAAATCAAAACCAACACTCATCATCTAAATAAATATGTTTTATAATATGCCCTTTGTAAGATTGAAATGAAGTTCACAGATAATATAACCTACTTACACACGCAATTTTACGAAATCAATATAATGTCCAAAAGGAAACTAATTGATAACAGGCATATCAATATGCAAATTCTCAAGTTTTAAAAATCTATGTAATGCCAAAAGGAAAAGTAATTTATAATAGGTATTTCAATAAGTAAACTTGGGCACAAGCTCATGAGAAGACATGATAAAATACTCCGATGCTTACACCTACTTACATAGGACAAGTTTAGCTACAGAAGAAATGGGATCAGAAACTGAATATTTCACTACATACGAGAAGCACAGGGAAATGAAAGAGCAGAGGTGAGCAGATGGGATGGGGTGAGTAATGGCAAGGGTGCATGGAATATCAGAATAAAAGCCAGTGCTATAAATAATCACCAAACAGATACTTCTATACGTGGTAATTTAGAACTACTCTTTTCTTTAGAAATTCTCAATAAATATTTACGTAAGTTCTACAAAAGATAGGGAATTCCTTACTATAAGGGACAATTCTCCTTTGTCTAGGGCTGTCCCGCTCATTGCTAGGCATTTGGCACCCCTGCTACCCCCCAGCTAAATGCCAGTGCCCCCCCCATAATTGTGCCAACCAAACTGCACCCTGGTGGGGGGATACTGCACTCATTGAGAACAACTATTATAGAACAAAGTTAAGCTTTATGGGTAAATTAATATTTTTAATTATTTTTCAATTAAAAATATTATTTCAAAAATTCAAAGCTGGGATTTTATAAACTCAAAAAAGAAGTTCTCTGTTTTCAAGATGCTCTGTGCTTCCCCTGACTAATCCCTTTCACCCACATTATTAAGGCAGAGCAGCTTCTTTAAAGCAAAGAAGGCCTGGTGGGAATCCAGACTCCAGTATCTTCAAGGTATGCAGCCTTGGGCAAGTCACTCAATTCCTGTAGCCCTCAGTTTCCTCACCTGTAAAAGGGCTGTTAGAGAGGTTAAGTGTGTCTTCAGTTGATGCCCCATGGAACAGAAAAGTCTATCCATGGAGATTTCAATGAACCCAACTTACTCCTCCCTTCAACAACACCTGGAGAGTTATATTCAAATTTGCCCCAGATATTAAAATCACATAGGGAGCTAACTCAAGCTAGGCAGCTCTAGTGAATACAAAGATCACAACAAGCAGAAGAGTTAAACATTGACTGAACATGAACCATATGCAACAAATTTTGTGTTCAATGCTGTTACACATCATTCAATGTTTATGATTGCATGAGGGAGTTAATACAGTATTCTTAATCCTTTTCACGTAAAAACATCTGAAGTTTAAAAAGGTTAAAGAACTTATTTAAGGTCAAACAGTCACAAGTTAGAACCAGAAAGATCGGCTTTGACTGATGCCAAAATCAAAACCACTAATAATTGCCTCTAAAGCTAGGCTCTATTACTACACAGAATTTCACTTCAACTTCCTGGTTCTTCCTGAATTTTACCTACCGTTAAAAAGAACAAGGGGGTAAACACCAGCTTTCTGGTCAATTTTCCTTTAGGGGATAAATCCTAAACTGTGTTAAAGTTAGTCATTACTATTTGTTAACAAATGTACTGCAGTGAATATGTCCATACATTCATTAAATATTTACTGAATTTGATTTTTAAACAGGTTCCCTTAATTCACTAAATTAAATAAATTACTGTAAAGTTTTAAAAAAAGAAGTAATGATATAACTTTCAATGTGCCAGAAAATTTCCCTTAGCAGTTGGCAAATTTTTTGTTTCTGTTTTTCTGAAATGTAATCTTCTGCCAATCCAATTATTTCTCCACTGAAAGTGAAATTAGTAAACAGAGAATCAGAAAATGAAATTTTGATCTTTTTTAAAAAAAACATTTCTTTATTGATTTTAAGTTAAATAAGTCCCTTTTTTCTAGGCACTACAATTATAGGTCCTTTTTAGAACTAAAAATTATGATTCTATAAAAATTCTACCACAGGTTTTTAATATATTTGATGCACTCTCTCAATACTCATAAGGATAAAAGAATTCAATTTTGAACAGTTTTCTAACTGTACACAAAGACAGATTAGAGGGAGAATATGAAGAAAGTCATATAGAAAGTTACTTGAGGCAGTAAAAACAGAACAAAATCTACTCTGCTGATCTCATTTCTCAACCATAAGATAAAACTTCCTCTTTCTCACCATCACCCATTGTTTATTGAGTGTCTGCTATGTCTACATGATAGTCCCTGACAAGAGTTGGGGAAAATTTGATGTCTGCATCACCCACAGATGTGGTTTCTGGGGACACCCCCTACTATTTATTGCTCCAGCACTGTAAGACCTTCAGATGATCTCTGGGGTGAATCTAAAGGTGGTGGGTTCCAAATAGCATCAATAATGAAATAGGTGACACAGGAAGAAAAGTCTGTCCTCGGTTACTTCTGGAATTCATTTTAGTAATTTCAGACAGACAGACCCACTGCTAAAATCCTGGGATCTCTGGACTATTTGGAGGTTTTTGTAGACATCTTCTGGCCAGCACCCAAAAGGAAGAAGTTCCACGCACTCCTCGAGTCTCTCTACTGGTAGCAAACTCAAGTGCATTCCCCAAGGTCTTTCGGGGAATATGTGCCAATGTGAAGGAAGCACTGCGCCAGCGCCCTGGGCTCACAGCAAACGCTATCACTACTGCATGGGCTCTGGTCTTGCATCATGCCCCAACTCCTTCAATTTTAGGACAGAAATAAATGTGGGCAGTGGTTTCTACTACTAATTATTTATTATTATTCTCATCATTTGGTGGGAGGTGTCTATTTGATGGATCTGAATTAGAGTTCGTTAATGTAAACAAAACCAATAAAATTTGATGGCTAAAAGATGTAATAAATTGAATGTCTTTCCAAAGAACATACAGTATATGGGTTGCAAATACTGGGTTTCAAGAATTAAATTTGAGTGGGTTTTGAAACGATCAAAAGACATAGAGTTCATTCCACCTTGTCAGCTGCTATTTTGCAAAGGAAAAGGCCATGTGTTTCTTTGTTCTCTTGTGGATGGTGCCTGCAATTCAAAGCATTTTCAAAAGACACTAGCATACACTCATACTCTTGTAAAATTGCAAAATAAAAAATAATGGATCACTTTTTAATGTACTTTCTCCATATTTATTTACATGGGAAATATAGATGGCAATAAACAATTTACACTTACTCCAAAACAGTGCCTTGTCACATACTTATAAGTGAGCTCCTCAGTCACCGTTTACTAGGAACCTGTATTATGCGACCACTGCCCTATTTATCTAGAACCTATGAATATAAACAGAACTCAATATGCTCCAAGGAAACTTCGATTTTTGACAGGGGAGATAAAATTTATTCAATAAAATAATTGGGGGGGGCGTTATGATAAAAATCAATGCCAAACACAATGGTGTTATGCACAGACAAGTAGTAACGGAAAGAAAAGGGCCAGGTCACATGGGCCAGTGTTGTTGGGAAAGGTGTTTGAAGTGGCACAATACCCAAAACAACACTCATAGTTATATTTCAATAGTGTTACACAATCAGCAATCACTTGTAAACCGGAAATAGTTTTAGCCTTAATGCGCATGTTCTCTATCAGCGCATGCTCAAGAGGACAGCCATTCCATCAGGTTCTGCCTCACCTGCTGAAGGTAAAGATGGAGAGGGGCGTGCTGTGCTTTGGCTAGTACAGCCTAAAATGTGGTAAATACACAAACATGGGCTCGGGATGAAGGCATAATGCAAAGTATCTAAGAGGCACGAAGCCTGCCCGACATGAAATTAAATCAGCATTGTGAAATACTATGACCTCTTCTTGGAAAAAAAATTGTGTATGCGTTTCAAATATAATTTTCCAAGAGACTGGACGAAGAAATAACATCTATGGTTTAAGTACTATTTATTTTAAAGGCCTGTTAAGTTGCTTGATATAAAAGCTCTTATAGAATTCAAAAGAAAAATGCCCTTTGCTAGACTGGATTCTTCTCAATTATGCACCTCCTCCCTGTAAGAGAATTATCCAATGGCTATGCCACTTTGTGGTGCTTTGCACTAGTACACACAGTATACACCTCTGCCCACTTCGCCAGGTGGCTTGTTTTGACCAACAGACTAAGGATCAACAGTGTACCTGTTTCAACGAAGAGGCCTGGCAAGTTTCTGCACTCCACCAGAAAAGTATGCTCTGGGTAGCTGCTTTTCCTTCTCCAGCAAGAATTCCAAAATAAAGACATGTGGAACAGACCTAAATTCCCACTTCAACTTTGGAGTTCAGCCCGGCCCTGCCCAATCTTGCCAAGAGCAGCCAAACCACAGTCACCCTGCAGATTCATGAATGTGAAATAAATATTTGTGGTTCTAAGCCACTAAGATTTGGAGGTGATTATGTAGCATTATCACAACGAAAAACCCAATACACTTTTAGAAATAGACTGATACACAAATCACTTTGTGGAATTTTATCAAGGAGATCAAAGCTGCATAGTACATATTACTGTGTATCTGAATAATTCTACCAAGACCTGGATGACCAAAGCCCAGAGACAGAAGCAGCCAATGAAAACAAGTAGCCAAAGAGGCTTCCTTTCCTGCCAGTTGTCATTTACCCATAACCAATGTGCATGGCTATGGAAGTTTACCTATAAGAAGACACCATCTGACACCAAGGGTGACTTCTGCACATCTTCAGATGTTCATCTATAGACTCTGATATTACTTTTTGTTATGGCTTGAATTGTATCACCCCCCCCACACACACACACACACACAAAATGTTGCAGTCATGTCCACAGCACCCCAGAATGTGATCTTATTTGGACAGAGGGTCACTGCAGGTGTAATTAAGATGAGGTCATATTGGAGTATGACAGGCCTCCAATTCAATATGACTAGTGTCCTTATAAAAAGATGGCCACATGAAGATAGAGACACACAGGGAGGGCACCACGTGAAGACAGAAGCACAGATCAGTTACGCAGCTGTAAAGCAAAAAAAATAAAATAAAATAAAATTAAAAAAATACCAAGGACAGCCAGCAAATCACCAGAAGCAGAAGAGGCTAACAGGTTTCAGAGATCATGACCTTGCCAACGCGCTTGACTTCTAGCCTCCGGAACTGAGAGACTTTGAATTTCTGTTGTTTTAAACTACCCAGAGTTGGTGGTACTTTGTCAAAGCAGCCCTAGGAAACGAATTCACTTTTTAAAACTGTTATACATTATCATTGTTCCAATAGGATACTGCAGCAAAAGTGGCATTATTTTCCCATCATGTTTATTCTGCCACTTTCTCTTACAATTTGAAGAAAATGTGGGCATGTGCTTAATTAATATTAGTAGCATTGGTAAATATTATTTTGAATATCAGAGGAGAAAGCTCACACAGTTAACTTGTCTACCCAGGAGATAATTCAAGCACACCTTGTCAGAGTAGGTGAACTAAAGAACTAACTTGATTATCAAGGTAAAATCTTAATATAAAAGGGGTTTTGAAATATTTGGAGAATGTAGCCTCACCATGTGTTACGCCACTCGTCACAGTTTAGTGATTTTAGGTTAACAAACTTATACTGCTAGATTCTCATGCATACTTCCACTATCTTGTACTGTTTTCTAATTAATTGCACCTCATGCTCAGATTCCTTCCAAAATGTAAACTCCCTAAGGGAAGGGGAATGTGTCTTGTTATACATGTACAAGTAAGGGCATGTTTGAGCATACACACACACACAAATATACATTACAACTCCTAGAATAGGCTAGATACAGGGTTTATGTTTAACATGTTGATTTTTGATTTGTTATGGCTAAATCCCTAACAAAAACTGACTTTGGGTGATGGAACAATGAAGTCTTACCTTTCATTTAGATTAGTGGTCTCCATTTTTTTTTTTTAATTGGGGAATTGGGGGATGGGAACAGCGCTGGGGAATTGGGGAAGGGGAACAGACAAGTTGCTGTTGTTTTGTTCTTCAGTCTAGTTGTGGAGGGCGTTGCTTCACTGGCCCAAGTTGGCACCATCATCGCGCTCTTCCAGGGCGAGGCAGATCAGTCACCGGCTTCTGGACGGCCGCTCACTGCAGCTGCTGGCCGCTCACGCTGGCTGCTGGCTACACACGGTGGCTGCTGGCTACACACGGTAGCCCATGGCAACCCACTGCCACAGGGACTGCAGCTTACGCCTTCGCGGCGACTCAGGGCAGCCCAGCTCCAGGTTGAGCTGTTGTTCAGCATCTTAGCTGTGGAGGGCAGTGTCACTGGCCCTCATATGTGGGATCCGAACCGGGGCCCTCTGGCGTCCCAAGCCAGCTCTTAACCATCGCGCCACTCGCCCGGCCCTAGTGGTCTCCATTTTTAAAAGTTATATTCCACATCAATAAAAGTATCTGAGCATAAAGTTCTTTTATATATATTTTTTTACTTATAAAAATATTTTTCTGCACTAATATATGCATTATAAAACACGTAACAAAAATACAAGTCATGAAAAGATAAAGTAGACATTCTAACAATCTTCCCATACCCTCCTGGGGCTCATGAACTGCAGTTTGGAAACAGACTAGGAGAGCAGGTATGTGAAAACATTTCCTACTATTTGGCCTTTTCTAAGAAATGCAAGATCTATAAGAATCTAACATATTTATGAACTTTAAACACACTCTCTGGTAGAGTCATGAAAGTATCTTGATCAAGCAATTAATATTTTAGAGTTGACAACAGAGTTGTCCCTGCAACTAGGATGAGTTTATGTATTGGCAGATCCCCACTGTAAATGCATTTGCCAACCATGGTGTTCTCTGCAAACTGAACCCTTTTGTTTTTTTTTTACTTTAGGAATGAAAATCTATTATCAGATTTTCAGGCAAATTTCTACAAGACTGAGAGAACCAAATTATATAACGGAGATCTTGAAAATAAAGGAGAAGGATGAACAAAGGGGAAGATGGAAAGAAAACTCATAAATCATCTCTTAAGAATGTTTTCAACACAGCAACACCCAATCTTTCTTTGTTCCATGTACATGTATGTATATGGACAACACTGTGCTCAAAAACTGAAGGGCCCAGAGTAACATAAAACACAACCCCCTAGCAGCTTACTGTAAGAACAGCTAAGCCATAAAGCAAGCTAACATTGAATGTGTGGCACAAGTAGTTAAGAACCAAAAGAACTGAAAACAGAGGTAGAGCAGATGTCTTGGAAAGTGCTCATGGAATGAAGTATCAACCTGGTGCAGAATATTGGCTTTAAAGAAAGAAATGTGCCAAGAAATTTCAGATAGAGAGGGCAGCTAAAAGCCTGGAGACAGGAATTTCCCACCTCTCTCCCCCAACACACACACACACACACACACACACACACACACCACCCTATCACCCCTGGTGTGAGGGGTACTGAGGATTCTGACCCTAATTGGGGTGCTTAAGCAGGTGGGAGAGGGAGGCAGGGCTGAGTGCCTGAAATGTGAAGAGGATACAGTTCCATTTTCACCTAAGCAAGCATTCTCTGGCTTAAACTTCCAAGAGAAAGCCACCACCCATACAATCTCACGAGTCATTTCACTTGGTTTACTTATTCTTGAAGAACTAGCCTTGGGACTGATCTATACACAAAGGAAGCCAGCTAAATACAAGAAAATCCCAGGCAGATGGCCCCGTGGGTGAAGATAATGGGGAAGTGAAATATGAGTAGCTTTGAAAGGAGGAAGAGGAAGTAAAATACGTCAAAATGAATATGCACTTGATAAAGAAAAGTGGAGAATGTACTTATTAATTTAAATAATCCCTAACAAGTATCACTGTAATACATAGGGATAACAAAACAAAATGTGAAAAATAGAAATGACCCCATCATTTCTATGATCCCATCACTGGGGAAAAGAGCTTTAATATTTCGTCACTTACCTGTCTTTCTTCTATGCAGATGCATTTTAAAACAAATCAGGATCTTTTTGTACATACAGTTTGGTATGCTATCACTTAAAAATGACTCCATTGTTGGATTTGTCTCAAATATTCACAATATCACCCTTGATCATAGATTAATACACAGTTGCTTACTTTGTGACACACAGGGTTCCAAGTACTTTATACATATTTATCGAATTCTCAATTCAACGTGGGAGGTAGATACTATTATTATCTTCATTTTACAGATGACAAAATCAAGGAGAAATCAGATTGCCTAAGATCACGTAGCTGGTAAATGGTGGAACAGGACTCCAAGCGAGGCAACTGGCTCCAGCATCCCTGCTCTTAACCCCTCTACCAGACCACCTGCCTCCCAAAGACACATTTCAGTGCTCACCACTGAAATTAAGCCTTACCTATGATCTCGTTAGAAAGTACTCTTAAAATAGAACCACTGAGGGTCAGCCGAGTGGCTCAATTGGTTAAGAGCACAAGCTCTGAGCAACAGGGTTGCAGGTTCGATTCCCACATGGGCCAGTGAGCTGCGCCCGAGCTGAGCTGCCACTGAGCTGCCAACAGGCGGACAGGATGGCTCAGCTGGTGAGAGCACATGCTCTTAACAATACATGGGATGGTGGGCTGCCCACCCATAACTAAGACCTAGAGCTGTGCGACCACGAGCTACTGATGGGCAGCCAGATGGCGACTGGACTTGGAACCAAGCTAGCGGCACCCTCCACAACGAAGACTGAAGGACAAGAACTTGGCTGTTCCCCTTCCCCAATTCCCCAATAAAATCTTAAAAAAAAAAAAAATAGAACCACTAGTGTCAAGGGATGCTACAAGCAAAACTGCTCTCCCTCTAAGATGTACCAACACACCCTCTCACCATCCACAAAAAGTGACCCAACCTCAATCTTGCCAGCATTGCTCTGGGCTTTTAAAATCTAACTATAATAGCTCGGCCATGCTGGCACCCTGATCTCAGACTTCCAGCCTCCACCACTGTGAGAAATAAATTTCTGCTGTTTATAAGCCACCACATCTGTGGTATTTTATTATAGCCGCACACATGGACTATCTCCCGCACTAGAATGTTTTTTTAAAGAGTTAAGGCAGTTAAATTGAAACTATTCTGGTAGGTGCTGTGTTTCCAGATATTAGAGGGGTGCTAATGAGCTGTTTCAGTCGGACCCTAAAGACAGGCAATACCCTGGGGGGAGGGAATCACCAGGTCTTAAGGCTGAGAGCTCAGCTGTGAGCCCCTGGGGCCATCAGGACTGAGCAGGCCCTCCCAACAGACTAATAGCCTGAAACTGTGCTGTACACTGTATAGCAGGGGCTGTACTTCAATGCCTAGAATATCCGTTATTGCTACTCAGGACACCCTCCGTTCCTGGTACCAACACAATGAATCAATCACAACATTTCTGGGGAAACTTTTCAGTAAATCTGATATTTGCTTAGTGAGGTCAGAATTACAGGAAGAACATGAAAGACCTTGAGGTGTCTCCCACCTATGGAGTCATCTCACAGATTTTCCCTCTTCCACACATGGCATGCCTGGGTAGTGATCAGAGTCCTCCACCATTCAGAGGATTCCACATGAACTACACTGAATAAACACCATAAAATTCTTGCTCTCTAAATCCTCTGTTAATCAGTCAACAGCAAATTACCTCCTGCCAGATACTCTGCAATAAAACTGAGCACCTTGGACACCCTCTGGTTACTTGACTTGGAATGAAAAATACCTCATTCACATAGTTAGAAGTCACCTCTTAGGCAGGGCTACTTTTTCCAGATGACTCATGTCATCTATCGGGATCAGCGTTTCATAGTTTCTACTTCTTAGAGTAAGCTTGTTCCCTGTTAGATTCCTAAACTTTACTGGCAACCCCCTCATTGGGAAGCTTTTGCCACTTTTATGTAGCAACTACAGAGGCAAACCCAGGGGCAAGGCATAAAAGACACTGTCCCAGATGAGGGCCATAATAAACATGAAAGTTATTTTTAATGTGTTAACACAATGTTTGAGAGAGAATTAGTACAGTAAGGCAGGGATGCTAAAGAGAATGATACAGACGTGTATTCTACTGAGGCAGGGGGTAGAAGAGAGATGAATGGCTAAACAAAAGCTTCAACCTCAGGCTTTTCTTGGACCAATCTTAACATGCTATCCAAAATCACAGTTAATTTTTACTAAAACGGCAATGTTACTATTGGGTTGTCGGAAAAGTCATCACACATTTTTCTACGAAAAACAGAAAAAAATACGTCATGACTTTTCCGGTAACCCAGTATTTATGAGAAATGCCTGTTCCCAGTATGGAAGCTGACTCGGGACACTAAATTACATGTGGAAGGCTCCATGAGTTTAAGAAATCTCAACTAAGAAAGGCCCCTAGAAATGACACCAAAACTGAGTGTAGCTTGCTAAGGAAAACAGGAGGACAGAGGGTTCCAACCAGAAGGGCAGCACGGAGAAGAAAATCATATGCTATGCATGCACAAGAAGTGGCAATCAGTTTTTATATGACTAAAATAAATATTCTTAATTTGGGGTCCATAAACAAGGACATGTAGGCAAAACGGTGCGTGTGGTATGTGATGAGACCATGAACTTTCAGATATTTTAAAGGGTCCATGATTTGGCTGGGGTGGGAGGGGTGAGTTAAGAACAACTGTGGGCCATATACATGACAGGAAGGGGCAGGAGGCACCACATGAATTCCTCAGGGTCCGGGAACTGGGCTAAGATTCGTGGCGGGCTCCTTCCTGTGTAGGATGAGAAACCTTTAGGTTTGAACAGAAAGAAGAGTGGCTGAAATGTGGGGGGAACGCACAATGCAGGCAACAGTCCACAGCATCTGAGGAGACAAGGGCAGTGAGGATGGAGAAAAGGGAATGAGAGAAATGGTGAGGACTACGATGAGAGGCTGAATGTTCATTTTTGCTTGTATATGCATAAAGTGTCACTGGAGACTTCTCCACTAACCAAAAATACTAGTTGCCAGTGGATAGGAAAAGCAGGTAACGAGGGAAAGAAGATAAGAAGGAATCCTTTCCCTGAATACCCATCTGTACCTTCTGAATCACAGGAAGGAACTACCTACTATAAAATTAATGTTTTCAAAAAGGACATGGAGGTTATAAGCATGAGATGCCTCTATGGAAAAATTTGTGCACATCTGTCCCCAAATACTCTTTAACGCTTCAAGTTTCACTTTTGAATTCAGATTGTTTTTACCCCAAAGGCTCCTGGATTGCACCAAGGACTGACCCTTTTGAAAAACCAATCTCTCTGTTGACCTGGGTGATACATGTATAAAACTGAACTTGGCTCCATGGAGATGTAAACAACTAGTTTACATCTGGTTAAATTCAACCAACTTAACAGTTAGTTGTCAAAACACCAGAATGAAAAAGGTCTGGACAATTAACCACGGAGTTTAATCTTTTAAATTTTATGGTAAATAAGAGAGGCTCAAAGAAGAATCTATATCTGACTTATTAAAACAAAAGTAAATCAAATAAATTTCTGATGTGAAAGAGGTCATACGTGATGTCCAATGGTTAGGTGTGGTTAGTGTTAAGCTGGTTTAGGCTAGCCTATTGGCTAAAAGAAATGTTTTTATTATTATTAAATAGAATGAATCTTCTGTTCAGCCTAATATAGCATATAAGGCAGGTACTCTAGCAGTAATTGGCCAAAATTGAATGGTTTTACCAATTTTAAGTTAGTGATAAATGGACATAATTGTCCATGGGCATAATTTAGTTTTACAAAACTATTCAACATTGTTTTCATTTGGCTTTATCAGTTCAAATACACTAAACTTGCAATACTTGTTCAAAACATATTTAATGGAACTGATTAACGTGTTAATCGAAAACACACTGTGTCCACAGATCAATTTTGAAAATGTTTTCATTTATTTGGTTTTATGTTTTATATTTTGCTTTGTTCCACAAAGGGTATGAGTCAGCTTAAAATAATAAATTCAATAAAATGGGAAAATTCAATTAGATAAAAATCAGAATCAAGAAAAACAAGGTAAAACAGATGCTCAAGACCAAAGGGATAGTTAGAACATCAATATTAAGGTCATAGGTTTTTATAGAGTATGCCTTTCCTCATTGCCAAATCAGAAAGAGAAATATAATCAATTATCTGATTCTAGTTTTGCATGATGAAAAAAAGATATAATAATTGTTCAATTAGAACTGAAAGGAATTTCTTACATAGCTCTTCAGGAGCTGTAGAAGGGACGATTGTAATAACCACATTTCTCAAGTCACATAACCATAGGTTCCTTGTGACTCTATTAATAGAATCTCCCTCAGTGTGAGCACAAGGGGTGTGTGTGGGTTGGGTGGTGGAGGGGGTTGGGGGGGGTTGCAAAGGATGCAAAACAAAAGATTCAGAGCATATAGTTTCTGAAGATCTGGCTAGACTCCTAGTCTAACACCTAGAATTGGAAAGTGTAGCTGTCATCATGGGCTTTGTTCTGTCAGCCCTTTGGAAACATTATTTCTCTCAATTAAGCTTCTGATCAAATGTATGAGCAGGCAACGCATATTTTCTTGTATGGGCAGAAACAAAGGCATTCTATACACACCGTTGAGGGGAGATTCGTACACAACCATTATTCTTCAACCACAGTTCCCTATATTTGAAATTCTAGGTTATACAAAATTTCTTCTCTATACTTTTTCTGCAACCATACTAATTTTGGTTCCAACATATGTGTAGTGAATACATCCTATTAGATGCAAACAACAACAAATATTTGGACTGGGGTAAGAAAGGACTGGGATAAAAAAATTACACCAGGATAAAAAAAGGGCAACAAATAACATTTAGCAAGGAAGAGATAGAGGGTTTGACAATAAAACCTTAGGAAAGGTACAGAAAGATAAGATAAAGCCAGGCTTAGACTTGCATTCCAGTGGTGCGGGTGGAGGTGGAGTGCTGGGGGCTCACCCAACAGGACCCAGGTAGGAGCCATCCAGTAGCAGAGGTATTGCATATTTAAATGCAGGACATACACAGAAAAATGCCTCTTCCGTTCTGAGATCAGGAAGCAGCTCTTACTTGACTGATCTCAAAGCCAAGTGTACCAGCACAGTTCAAATGCTCAACTTCTACTTGTCACATGAACAAATAAATGTTTACTATCTGCAACAAAGTAAAAAAGAATGTACTATAGACACAGGGGAGGGCTCTTTTGAGAAGTTTAAAGTGAGCAAGGAAGAACAAAGTAAATTGATTGCTCAATATCCTTGATTACAAATTTAAGATGTGTAAAGTGTAATTATCTTTATTTCATGTGGGAATTTTTGCTTGTTTCAATGAATCAATCATAACGTATTTTTCATAAGTGCCCTCTCACTGTTGGTTCCCCAGGATCTTACCACCTTTGAAGTAAGTCTTATTTCCTCACCATCAGAATAAACGATGGTTTAGCATAGTTTTGTGAAAATCAGTCTTTTGCATCATATGCATCGAGGATAGTGAAAAGATATTAAAATGACAAAAAAGAAGAAAAACGAAATGCTGAATCACGCCCAGATAATTTTGTTAAAGTGATTGAAAAGAGGTTAATACTGTCTCTTGAAACTTACAATAACAGGATAATAAAAACAAAATCAAAACAGGAAATATCACAGTAAAAAAATAAAGCAATAAAATGTGATGGAGTTGTCCTTGATGTTTTTCATGATAAAATTTGAAAGCAGAAAGGCACTGAAATCTTCCAAACCCCAGATTTGTGAAACCACCCTTGGTTGTCAAACTTGGGATATACTTATATACCCAGGAAAACCCCCATACGCTTGAAAATGTGTATCCATATCATATATTTTGAATCATTTAGGAATCACAGACTTCTAAACGCTTTGTTTTTACCTTTCCCTGTAATAAAATACATTGTAATTAGATCAACCACAACTCAACTCTAAAACAAGTCAATATGTCACTTATTAACCAAATCACTGTTACCTCTGGAATAACAGAATTTTCTTTTAAACACAAATTGTATCCTTTATTATTATAGGGGAGAAATACCTCATTTAATAACATATTAGAGAAGGATAACATATGGTCCTTAAAAGGTCAAAATTCAAACTTAGATATTAAGATAACCAAATTTGACTTTCCACAAAAAAGCAATTTTTAAAGCCAGTTAAACCTTCAAAGGCCGCAAGACAAATGCATTTTAACACTGAGCGGTGTCTAGATAAAACTTCAAGCATAGTTCATTCAACACATAAGCACCCAATTTTTATCAGATGTAGGGATTACAGGGTTGAACAAGACGAGGGCTCTGTCCTCCTGGAGTTTACACTGGTTCGTTTGCCAAAGCTCTAAACCTTAATAAGTTAATAGAAAACTGGACCCCACAATGATCTATTTTCCAAAACTCTAAACTTCATTGTTTGAAATAGAAAATAAAAAATGATAACCTGTTCAAATATAATCTTGCCAAAATTCTGATATATGAACTTTACCCTTGGGGGGGGAAAGAAAAACATCCTAACCCATTTCTCTAAAATACAAACTGTAACACCTAGTTGGAAGCGAAGCTGCGCCCAAGGCTGCCTCTGCTGGCCGACTCGGTGCATCTGTCCAGCAGATTCTCAACTCGCGACACCGATATCAAACTTGCCACTCATAAACACGTCCCTTCACCTAAGCAGGAGGCTCCCAAATAGGCAACACGGCAAGACCCCAGCTTCACGTATCTCTGGCATGATTTGACTTATAGGACTCTAACTGGCCTTAAAATGTTGCCTGTAAGGCTTTGAGTCATCAGTTTTACATACCAGCCAGCCAGCTCTGAAATCCACAAAAATCCACAGCGACTTCTACACGCCGCTAAAATAACACTTTCCGTGTCTACACATTTGGCTAAATCAGGAAGAACGCATTTGCTCATGGAGCCGAAAACCTACGGTGACATATTTCCACCTGAGCTGCTGAAAATCCAAGTCTCCCTCCAGCCCCCAAATGAAACCACACGCCGATTAGCCTTATCCACCCCCGCCCGCACCGCGCCGGAGCCCAGGGGGTGGGCGGGGATGGGTCAAGCTCTCCTCCGCCATCGCTCGGCCGCCAGGGGCTCCAGAAGAGGTGGTCAGGTGAACCGCGGGGCTGTGCCTAGCGCCATTAGCACACCTGCGAGCGCTCCGCCGACCCCCGCGGGAGGCGAGTTTGGTGGGTCTCGGCCCCTGCCCCCAGCCTCTCCCCAGCTGCAGCATCAGCTGCAGGCGGCGGCAAGGGCAGGTCTCCGCCTCACCCACCTACCTACAGGGCGGGGGCGCCGGCTCCTCCGGTCCGGGAGAAGGGGATCCGGCGCATGCATTTCTGGGAATAGTGGCCTCTGCTGCTCGGCGCCCCGGAGAGCATCCTCTAGGGTGGGTGGAAGGAGGGGGGGTCTCGGAGGGGAACGGCACACCGAGGAGTAGCTGGGCCAGAGGGAGGGGCGCCAAGGCGCGCGCCCCGGGGGACCGGCGTCTGGAGCTGGCGAAGGCGGCCGCCGCGGGGTATCCTCAGGCCTCTCCCCGCCGTGTGGCGGCACCTCTCCAACCCTGCAGCTTCGCCCGCGGTGTGGGCATCCGCTGCCACAGGCTCACTGGCCCGGCCGGCCGGAGGCGGGGAGCTGTGGATGGCGAGACACGATGCAGACGCCCGCCTCTAGCTCCGCCCGGCCCGCGCCACGCTAGGCGCCCCTTCGCAGCGGCGGGGGCCGGGGATCTCGGAGGCCGGGCTCGGGGGCTCGGGCCGCAGCTGCGGCATCGCCCTCGCCCCGGCGACCTCCGAGCTGGGAGCCTGGGCACCCCCAACACCCCTGGCTGCTGCAGCCTCCGCTGCCCCCGCACATCCCAGCCCGGACTCCGCGGCTCCGCCCTGGAGAGCTGCGCGCGCGGCCTCCGCAGGCCTCGGCCCGTGATGACGCCTCCCAAGAGCGAGCTCGCTGCTGCCCCGGCGCCCGACGCTTGTGGCGGAGCCTGGGAGAACCTTACCTCGATCCGGGCCGCGTCCCCTGCCCCTGACCCACAGTGGCCACCACTCTTCGAGAGAAGTAAAGCTTTGAGAGCAGAGATGGAGCGTCTCCTCAAGCTTTAAAGCCTTGAGTTTCCTTCCAGCTCGGGACCAGTAAATTCATCCTTCTGTCCTTTCCGGCGTTGCGTTTCGCAAAGGGGCCCACCATCTCCTCCCCCTCTTGCTCCCGTCCCCAGTAACAGCATCCCGGATGCTGCCAAATTGCAATGATTACAGAAATAGGGACGTAGCAATTGGGCCCCACTCTTGGCAAAGACCTGACAGGGAAGATTTGCATCAGCAGCGGGGCAGTGCCTGTGGGCGTCCCACCCCATTGGGGTGCTGTTCCCTCTACGGTCCCATAACCAGCACTGAAAGATGATTTTAGATTTTAAAATCATAAAAACACTCACCAAATAACTGAAAGCAGATAAGTTTCTCTGGACATCTCAAACCATGTTCTGTTGGTTCGATGACATCAGCTCTTTATATTTCAGGAGCTTAATTTTTCACATTGAAACCATAAAGATGTAAACCTGAGGTCCAATTTTACATATGCTCAGTGCAGAATTGGGCGATTATTCCATATTTTGCAGGATAGTGTAACATAACTACTTGCAGCTGAAATCCCAAAGCCACCATTGCTAATTGCTTTGCTCGGACTTCCAGGAGAGGCTGTTACAGCAAAAGCAGAATCAACAACCCATAGGAGGCCGCTATCTAGTGTGCCTGTGTGTGGCCTCTGACACACCAGCGTTATCAGACCAGCAGCAGGCTCTGTCTTGAGTTTTTTTCTGTGGGTAAGGGTAAACCTCGCGGCCAAATCCTCCTAGTGACTTTGCAGTGCCGGTCATGGGACCGTAGACGGAACAGCACCCAAGTGGGGATGGGAAGCCACAGGCACTGTCCCGCTGCTGATGAAAATCTTCCTAGCTAGGTCTCCTCCAAGAATCGGCCTAGAGGGCCCACTTGCTAAGTCCCAGTTGCTCTAATGATTGCAATTGGGCCGCATCCGGGATGCTGTACCAGGGACTGGAGCAGGAGAGGGGGGAGATAGTTAGGCCCTTTGTGAAACGTTAACACGGGGGGAAAAATTTTACTGTGGCCAGTGTTTAATAAAAAATAAAAAACAGGCAAACGAAAAGACATGTTCCATAGCAGTACAAATTGTGATACAATCTCTGAGACTTTGAAATGAGTTCCTTTAAGCAAAGTGGTGGTCCAGCGCGGAGCAGGAGAGGAACCTCTCTGGGTTCAGAAAACGTGAGCCCATGACTTGGCTGCTTCCGGGGTCTCTGAGAGATCTAGAACCCCAGTTTATTTTCAAAATATACCTATTATTATTCATATGTTGCCCACATTTGGAAAAACTCGATTATTGGTGTGTGTGTCTGTGTACAGTATATGATGTATAGTGACAGGATGGAGTCACTTAATGAGAATTTGGCAGTTGTTTAATAAAATGTATCGAGATCTGCGGTAGAATGTAGTTTCTGTGGGAAATGTTCATAAGAGCTGCAATTCTTGACTGTTTCCATCATTTCCCCACCGAGTCCCCTTTTGTTTTTCTCTCTATGGACCGAACCCCATGTTTTATCAGGAAACAAATTAACTGGTGATCTTGTTATTAGCCAAAGATGTAACTGCATATGTATTTTAAAAGTAGTAACCATCAACTATAAAATCTCTGCCAGCCTTTTGAAAACATTGCGTGTAATTTCAGGATCCTCTTTATTATCTTCATGAACTCCTCTAGGATCGCGTGCTGTATTATATGCTTATTATAACATTTTATTACAGTGGAAGTCCCAGTATAATAAAGATTTGTGCTCCCCAGTTTTGGGAGCAGAGGGAGAGAAATTCCTTCTTAAAGATTCTTCACTCATTCTATTTCATTAATTCGGCATTTATTGATTTGCCTAAGCCTTGTCTTTATAGAGAAATCAGAATAAATAAAACAATTTTCTTATTCTCTAGATCTGTGCTGTCCAATACAATACTCGCTGGCCACATGTGGCCATTTAAATTTAAATTAAATTTAATTAAAAATATTTTTTATTCCACTAGCCATCTTTCAAGTGCTAAAGGGCCACACATGGCTAGTGGCTGTTCTTTTGGACAGCACAAAAGAGAACATTTCTATTATTGCAGAAAATTCTTCTGGACAGTGCTGCTCTAAATCGGTAAAAATTTTTATTGGGAGATAAGATGTAATACATAAAATAATTTGGCAACTCTTAGTGCCCTGCAGATCAAACCTCATGAGAATGTGTACTTCTTAAGAACATGGTGACATCTGAGAATTCAGGCTCTGGCTTCAGGCTGCAGTTCCGCCACATGCTGACCTTGGGTAAATGACATAACTCCTGTCACTTTCTCTGCAAAACAGGGATGACAATAGTATCAACTTTACAGGGCGGACATAGGATTAAGTGAAATAATTAATGAAAGATGCTCAGACTACAGTCTAGAATGTGACCTTCAAGAAAAGTTAGCTATTACTATAGCTATGCATTATTATAATAAAGGTTTTCTGTTTTAAAATGTTGTATCCCTAGCACCTCTCATTGGACCTGGCTAATAGAAGATGCTTGGTAATTGCTGAGTTAACAAAAAAAATTATAATGCTACACTGATTTTATGGATATGAGGGCCTTTGTTAAATATGAAAACTGACCTTTCTATCTCTGTTGAAGGGAAGAGGGCATTGTAGGAGCATTTAGGTAGAACTGTCATTTCACTTTTTCTGGGGTAAAGAACCCTGTATGATGAGACTTTGGGGTAGATGTACAGAAGCAGAGATCCTTCGGTTCTTAAATGAAGAAAAGAGAGCTCACTTCACTTGTCATACTCTTTATCGCTCCACACAATAAGAATTGGACCCATGGGAGGCAAGTGGATCCCTGAGTTCAGGGAATCAGGTGGTTTCCCAAGCCACCTCCTGGAGGACTTGTGCAGGAATGCCACATCTTCAGGAAACATCAAACAATAGTAACTGTTATTGCCAATGTGTTCAGTATTTTTCTTACACATCTGTCTACAGATAATTTTGTGATGAAGAAGTGTGGTTAGTATGTCTGTTTTTAAACACAGCACTAACCTCTCATCGAACTGGAATTCCAGGAACACTGGCAAACGCAGCTTTAACACTTTGCCAAAATGAAAGGTTTCCTGGATAAGTAATGAGCTCACAAACGCTGAAGGTATTGAAACTTCTTGGGATGTTTTCTCTGTAAAGGTGTTGGAGAGGAGGTTTCTGCATTGGATGATGTGTTTAGTCTACTAACACCAAGAAAGTTCATTCTTCAGTGGTTGAACCGCTCCTCCTTTTTCGAGCACAGAGAAACACCTCCTTTCACACCTGATTTGGGCTGGTTCAGGGAAGAGTTTCGTAGAATGTAAATACTGATGATAGCTGTGGAGGTCTGGAAGGAGCCGTCCTGCATCTAATGAGGCAGAATAGAGTTCACTCTTTAATAGCGCTGAAGACAGTGGCTCATTTCCACAACTGGGGTTATTGGTCTAGCACATTATAGATACCACCCTGAGTTTTGAGTAGAATGTAAACAGGTCCTTTTGTGAATGGGTCTAGGTTTAGTGCTTCTCTTGGCTTGTTATAAAGTCTAAAGAGGAGATAGAAATCTTATCATTTGAAAGGAGGAGACTGCCAGAGCATATTGAGAAAGAAATGCTGGCGTATATAGAAATGGACTGCTGTCTGGGTGCCTGTCAGCACGTACAACTTTGGCTGATTATTTAGATTAAGCCCAATAAATTTCCCCATTTCTTTTATTCACCATTAATTTAAAAATATCTGCTCTGGGATAGCTTCTGCTTTCTTATTTCTGCTAAAAATAGTCTCTTCAGTAGCTTGAGAATTCATTATATATATTTTTATATTTTCTGAAAAATGAATAAGCTGGTGCTAAAACATTGGTGCTAAGATATAATTTAAAGTTCTGAAATGAATCCCTAAAATCAAAGTGAAATTAAGTGGTGGTATTGGGTTTATTGGGTGAAAGAAATTTAAGCTGAAATATAAGCTGAAAAGAAAATTTTTCAAAGGAAATAATTATAGATGCACAAAAAGTTGCAAAAAATGTGCAGGGAAGTCCTGGGTTTCCCCCACCCCCACCACCCTCAGTCTTGCATCTTGCATCACTGCAGTACAATAGCTACCTAAACAGAATCACACACTATGTAGCCTTTTGAATTGGCTTTTTTTTTTCCACTCAATGTAATTCCCTTGGGATCCATCCAAGTTGTTACGTGTATCAATAGTGTGTTCCTTTTTTTTGATAAACATTCCATGGAATGGATGTACCAGTTTATTCACCCATTGAAGGACATTTTGATTGTTTCTAGTTTGGTGGTATTATGAATAAAGCTGCTGTAAATATTTGTGTGCAGATTTTGTTTGAACATGTTTTCATTTCTCTGGGATAAGTACTCAAGAGTATGACTGCTGGGTCATATGGTAAGCGCATGTTTAGTTTTATAAGAAACTGCCAAACTGTTTTCCACAGTGGCTGCACTATTTCACATTCCCATCAGCAAAGTATGTGTGATGACTGCTGAAATTTTAATCTATTAAATAAACTTATTTTAGTATAGCCATACATTTCTTTTACTACCCACTACTCTACTATACTGTAATTGCTTGTTTACTTGAACCCTACCAGACTAAGCTTCAAGGTCAGAGATCCTGTTTTGTTCACCTTGCTGTCTTTGGGGCCTTATATAGTGCTTGACACATATTAGATAATAAATATTTGTGCAGTGAGTGAACAAATTAATGAACAGAAGAAGAATAGCTGAGTCAGGTTGAAATCAAATTGAAAAATAAAAGTGTCAGTAAATTATAACTTTAATTGAATTTGAATGGAATGCCATAATTTTTCTTCCAATATATAATGACAATTTCCAAATCAGATATTGGCACTCTTGTGGGCAAACTGATTAAAAGTAAATGCTAAATTATGGTCCATGGTTATTTTGTTGTAGTACCTTGGTAACAGCAAAAGATTGGAAACAATATAAATGACTAATGATATGAAACTGCTTTAATAAAACATCTGTACAATGGAATAACATGCAGTTATTTAAAATAATAAGAAAACTTTTCATGTAAAGAATAGACACCCTTCAAAAGGTATTAATTTTAAAAAAGTTACAGAAGAATATGTAGAGTATGCCCCTCTTTGTGTAAAAATTTTAAGAAAGATATATGCATTAATATGTTAATTGTCTCTAAGTAAATCTATAAACTACAGGGTATGCCTGGAACATCTTATGCAAGAAAGTAAAGAAGTGCTCAAAAATGTATAGGAACATGTCAAAGAATACAGAAACCAGCTTAAAGAGACTGGCCAAATTTGGGACAATTTAACTATTAAATGAATAATAGCAGCAAAAGATTATAACATATTGAATAAAAACACAAAAACAGAAAAAGCCTGAGTCCAAGCTGATATTTAAACATGAAATAGAGACTAATAAAAAAAAAGAGGAGAGAAAGGAATGTTCTTTATATAAGAATGAAAAAATTAAAATATCACCATTTCACAATCACCATAGTAATAATCAATTCAGGCAAGTATCAGGGGATAGAAAACCACTGGGTTTCCTGAGCGACAGAAAATATTCATACATTCTCAGAGTATTACTTCCATGAGTAATATTTACTTTTTTCAATATTTGTTAATTACAAGTGTAACAGGTAATTTTACAATGCAGGAATATGGCAGACACCTTAACCAAATGATCAAATGTACTGTATTAGTTTCCGATTGCTGCTGTGAAAAACTACCATAAATTTAGTGGTAGTTTATTATCTTCCAGTTCTGCAGTCCTGAAGTCTGACACCCATCTCACCAGGTGAAAATCTAGGTGTTGGCAAGGCTAAGTATTTTCAGGAAGCTCTCAAGGAGAATCTGTTTCCCTGCCTTTTCCAGCTTCTAGGGGCCACCTGCATTCCTTGGCTCATGATCTCCTTCCAGCATCCTCAAAGCCATCAAAGGCCGGTTGAGTCTTCCTCAGATCACACATCATTGGGACACTGCCTCTCCTGCCTCCCTTCTTCACTGATAAGAACCATTGTGATGATTTGGGGCCCACCCACATAATCCAGGACAATCTCTTCTATCTCAAAATCCTTAATTTAATCACACCTGCAAAGTTCCTATTGCCAGGTGAACTCACCTTCACAGTTCTGGAGATGAGGAGGGGCATCTCCCTGGGGACCATTATTCTGCCTATCTCATTTACATTACAGATACTGCCATGCATCAGCATCATGCACATTCTGTCTGATGTAATGTGCCGAGGACACATCACTTAAGGTAGTTTTTCTACCAAAAGGAATATGTATTTAAATTGAGGAACTTTCTGAAAAACTGTCCTCCACTATTCAAAATGGTCAATGTTAAAAAGAAAAAGAAGAAGGAGAAATAGAAGGGAGGAGGAGGGGAAGGTTGGGGAATTATTTCAGATTAAAGGAAGGAGACTATAGGAATGTGACAACTAAATGCAATGTATAATCTTTGAGTGAACCCTGGATAAAAAGAAAAACTATAAAGAAATGTTGTAAGGACAAACTGAAAATTTGATTGTTAATTGAATAATAAATAGTAGTACTGTATTAAATTTAAATTTCCTAAGTGTAATAATTGTATTGTTTGTTCTTAGGAAATATATGATGAAGTACTTATTTAGAAGTAAAGTATCATGATGTCTGCAACTAATCTCAAAGGCCAGGAGAAAAAAAGGCGGAGAGAAAAAAAATATGGCAAAATAGTAACAACTGGTGAATCTAGATCAGTACTGTAAAATAGAAATATAATGCAAGCCACATATAAACTTTAAATACTGTATTCTATAGTAGTTACATTTTAGAAAATGGAAAGTGAAATTTTAATAATATTTTAACCCAGTCTATTCAATTATATTTAAAATGTAATCAATGTGAAAATTATTGAAGTATTTTATATTCTTTTTTTTCCATTCAACACATATTGTACTAGCCACTTTTCCATACACAAGAAGCACATGTTGCTGGTGCTACAAAATTGGATAGCACAGGTCTAAATGAAAGGTATATGCGTGTTCACTGTCCTCTACTCGCAGTTCTCTGTGGGTTTGGAATGTTTCAAGGTAAAAAGTTGGGGAGAAAAGAAATAATAATTTCTATATGCACAGGCTATTTCTAGGAGGATACAGAGGAAACTGTTAATGCTGATTACCTCTGGGAAGAAGAAATGAGGAGAGATTAAGGGGTAAGAAAGGGTTGGTGTTTTTCATTGTACCCCTTTGTACCTTCTGTACAATATGCTACTAAACCTATTAAAATTATTCTAACAATAATATCTGCTTTATCTTCTTATTCAAAACCAGATACTCTTAATGCTAAGCTCTGGTAACCCCCAAATGAGAGGTAAGAGCTCCACCTACTGAACTCGATTTCTAAAAATTCCTTAATGTAGGAAACAGGTGTTTGTCTTATCTAAAATATAGTAAGCTTAGAAATTTCTCCTGGTAATTTTCCCTGGTAACCTTTTAGTCTTAGTAAGTTCTGTTAATCTTCCTGTTTACATGTTATTAAATAAATTTAGATAAATTTTATCAATAACCTAAACTCCATCTCTGAGTTGCAGAAAACAAGAAACAATATGTAAGCACAGGCTCACCTAAATTGAGGCTGTAATTCATAGTGGCGCCGGATGTTGTGAGCAAGTTCATTACAAATTTATATCAGTTTTACTTAAGCCTCCCTCCATCTTGCAGAGGAGCGGGTCTCTTGGGTTACATTTGTTCGACTGTAACCTAACGTTTGTCAGTTTCAAAGCTGAGTTACATCCTATTGCCTTCTCATATTTCATGAGCGTTTCTGAATTGAGGCTGGGCCGTAAGGTTTCTTGACTCATTTGGTAACTGCATCATTTCCCGGCCGTGTCTCATACAGAATGCAAAGAGGTGAACCAATTGCCCATATAATGATGCTGTTTGAAAAAAATACAAGGATAATGGAAACTCGTGAGTTTGAGGGTTTATTTGGATCCGGATACATATATATATATATATATATATACACACACACACACACACACACACACACACAATCTCGTCTATAAAGCCACGTAGCCCTTCATCACCCACAGTTATACAGAGCATGTGCTTTGTGCCAAGGACGTGTGCGGTGTCGCACCCAGCTGTACAACATGAAATGCTCTCTGCCGGTGGCAATTTTTCGTTAGACTTAGTAAAATGTTTGGTGGGACATAGCATCTGCGTTAGAGGGAAAGACAGAAAGGTTAGATTTAGAAAGAACAGCTAGACGATTAAGAAAATAATAGAGCAAATTACAAGGTTCTGGGCTATAGCTTAACATTTGTCTACGTATATTTACATGTTACGTAATCAGAACGCAATTTCAGGACGTCTTCTCCAGCATCGGAAGAGGTTTGGATTTGTAGGGTCCAGCTTTTATCCTTAGGAGCCTCCCCGGAGCTTGGCTGGGTGCGCGGAGAATTTGCTCGTTTAGGAGACTTGAGACCCAGAACAGGAATGAAGTGGGTGGAGCTTAGAGGCAACAATCCTATCTTCTACTGGTCTGGAGATACTTTACGTAGAGTCTTTTAAAGAACTAAATACAGCTCAGAAAACTCCTACAGCAACTTCCCTGGTGGTCTAGTGGTTAGGATTCGGCGCTCTCACCGCCGCGGCCCGGGTTCGATTCCCGGTCAGGGAAAGTAGTTTTTGATCTCGCAACCTAAAAATCGTGTGTTTTATCTGCTTGTCTTTTGGCATTGGTTGCCGTTTCCATCATAAAAGTTTCATTCGTTTTTACATGTTATTTAATCTAAGATTTAAAATATGCCGTACATATTTACATATATTATTTACATTGAAATAAACAACATAAAAATCCTGATTCTATAGCACTCTAAATATATTTGTCCAAAAACTTGGTTAAGCCATTTCTAAAGTTATATTTTCTAACTTTTGAAGATAAGTTGGGTGTGTATACAAGCATTTGTTTTTTTAAGTGTCTGTTTAATCTTAAACTTTGTTTGACTAATAAAAGGAGGAAAATAATTTTAGGAGGGATTATACCTATTTTGCTTAGGGTCAAATTCTATTTATTCAGATTACGTGTTTTGTAGATTATTTGTGTATATTGGAGTAGTTCTTGTCCTGTTCTCTTTTATGATTCTAAGATCTTTTTAGTGATATTTTAGTGGTTTATTACCTAATAGCTGGTTCATTATGTTTTCTCTTAATAACTCATTTTAGTTAATTATTTTATCTGCTTTGTTTTAAATGTTCTCTAAGAGAGTCACACAAATATAGCAAATTTCTCTCATCCAGCATGTCAATTCATATAGGCATCTCAGAAAATTAAGGTGAGTATCATTAGGAATTCTTACATTCAAGGCAAAGTAGGACTCTGGGAATTACATCCCTCCCACCCCCACCCTAACCCCCCAAAACATGGAAACATTGGAGTCAAAGACAAGAAAAATGGTGCTATATAGACATCAATTTTTTTGAACTTCTGCTATTTCAAAAACATTCTAACCTTTGTCACTTATTTTTTTTTTTACAGTGAAAAATTTTTATATTTAGAAATAGTCAGCTGGACAGTTAAGATGATCCCAATTTTGTTGGTAACATCCAAAGCATCACAGTCAGGAGCCCGTCCAACATACTCGTATGCCATCTTCTCTCCATCAGGCCTGATCAGGGTGTTGACCTTGGCCACGCCAATGTCATAGAGCTTCTTCACAGCCTGTTGGATCTAGTGCCTGTTGGCCCTGACATCCACAGTGAACACAAATATAGTGTCTTCTACTTCATGGCTGACTGAGTAATAGGAGAACTTCATGATGGTGTAGTGCTCAAGCTTGTTCCTCCTGGGGGTGCTCTTTCTAAGATATAAGGGTTGCCTTCAGAGTGAAGGGTCTTGGGAGACCTATGATTCCCCTTCTCCTTCTCGCCCCTTCCTCCTTCTCCTCCTCATGTGTGTGGCTGTGGACACGTTGCAGCACTGCTTTCCTTGCCTTCAGAGCCTATGTACTTTGGCTTTGGCTTTGGGAGGGGCAGAGGCTTCACTGCTTCGCTTTCTGTGCCATCTTAGTGAAAAGCTGTCGCTTTTTGAGCTGTTGGGGTTTGTTTGTTTTTTGATGCCATTTCATTTAAAATCTGAAATTTCACAATGGCATAGAAATGGACTAAAAGCTTGATGACTACTAAAATCACTTTTAGCTTTACTTTCCTTTTAGCTGTGTTGAGAGTGGTTTGGAAGGGGAAAATGGTGAGTATTTATTAATGGTCCAGGGGGTTGAGAAAAGATGATTGACCCTATTATTTAAGGAACCTCTCATTGAGAAAGTAAGACAGACATATATTTGTTAATTGCCATTAACAAAAAGAATAGAAAGAATAGGCACCATTCATTGACTTTGTGCTATGAGGCAAGCACATAATTACAGTATGTGATAAGGGAAGGGAGAAGGAAGTGGACATGAGAATGAAAAAAGAACTTGAAAACAGGATCCCAAGCTAACCTAAAGCCTGACAAGAGGGTAATGGGCATGTCATCTAAGGGGATCCAGGATGACCAAAGCCTGGCATCTGTACCTAGGATTTCTATGTCAGGCTGGCTATAGAAGGGGACCTGTGCTGGGGAACAGTGCACTACAAGGTCAGATAGGTTGGCGCCGTTGGTGCAGCCAGATTATGGAGGACCTTAAGACAAGCTAAGGGTTTTCAAAGGGAATGCTTCTTGCCTTGGTGTTTGATAGGATCTAAAGGTTTAAGAATAGAGAACAAGGGTCGGCCGAGTGGATCAGTTGGTTAAGAGCTCGCTCAAGAGTTTGAGCTCTGAGCAACAGCGGTTCAATTCCCAGCCTGAGCTGAGCAGCAGCTGAGCTGCCAACAGGTAGCAGGATGGCTCAGCTTATAAAAAAAAAAAAAAAAAAAAAAAAAAAAAAAAAAAAAAAAAAAGAATAGAGAACAATTAGTAATGACTCCAAGATTTGTGTTCTGTGTGGTTAGTCAAGTTGGAGTGGCATAAAAAGTAATAGGAGGCTTGAGAAGAGGACATAGACAGGAAAGAGAAAGCAAGTTCAACTGGATCCTCACAGAGGCAGCACCACTAAGTAAATGGTTGGCTATACAGGATGGAACTTAAGGTTGAAGATTTAGATTGTGGAGATATTTGCTTAGAAGTTTGAGAGGATTTGGGCTCTGTCAAAAGAAGAATCTATTAAAAAAAAAACAACAGAAGACAGAGGAAGAAACTCAGGTGAGGATATAATAAGGATATATAATATAGGAGAATGAGAAGTAGAATAGCTAAAAAACAAATAGCGAAGGAGCATTAAGAGAGGCCAGATAAGAGAGATTCAAAAAGGAAGTGGCTAGATAGTATTGTAAAAAAGGCTGAGGAGGTGAAGGAAATTAAGCTTAGGTGGTTGGTGAGACAATGGCTGTTAGGTGCAGATAGACTAGTGTAGGCCAGACCACAGAAAGCAAGTCTGTCTAAGAAGCCATCGCTATAAACATAATTCAAGGGGCTGAGAGTCTGAACTACTGTGAGAAAGACAGCAAACCTATCAACAGCTAGGTATTGCAGAAAAGCAAATATGGAGAACAAAAAGAGGCCTTAGGAAAGCTAAGAAAACACAATTGCTCAGGAGCTGGAGACTGAATTAATCCCTACCACCAATATCAACCGGATTATTTTGGAAGACTGACTCAACTTCTCTGAGCCTCTGGATCTTTATCTGTAGAATGGAGATGCTAATAGCTTCCATGAATGCTTCACAGAGTTATTGTCCCTCATTCATTCATTCGTTTTTTTCACCGAGTTAGCAAACACTTAACAGAATTCTGAGTCCATGCCAGCCACTGTTGTAGGCACAGGTAAGAAAGTGCAATGAGACTGTCTACCACAGGTGAGTAGGAATCAAAGGAGAAAATGATTAAGGTTTTTATTACGGCCTATTAATTTGGAAAGCATGCTGATTGGGAATGAGGCAAAGCAGGAAGCCATGTCACGTTTAGGTTTGGACAGAAAAGAGGTCATCCAAGTGAAGCTATTCTGTATGTGGGTTGAAACTTTTGACTAATGATGATAGATTTGGAGAGGATTCAGCTGAGATGAGAGTAGAAATGCTAGCCAAGGGATTAAGTGCAACAAGAATAAGAACAAGGTTTGCAGGCATGACTTTGGCTGGAGGGGGACAAAGGAGGCAAGTTGGAGGAGAGTCAGGACAAGTTAGGGTCAGGGAAGCGAAGGAAGAAAGAGTCTGGAGATGGCAGTGTGGTCGGTAACAGCACACAGCACACATAGTTCTCTTATTGGGTTAATTTGCTGTGGAGTTTTATTTTACTTTACCTGGTTTTAGTATCATCCTTATTGTGTTTTACCTATTGTATTGTTTTGGGGTTTTTTAGTCAAAGAAATAACACATTTTCTAAATAATATTGTCATTTATACACAGCAGTATAGCACATCACCTACACAAAGCATAAAGTTGCTGCTTTGTAGAGCCAAAATATTGCACTCAATTCATTGCTTATGAAGAATGGGAAAATGCTGAAAGACTGCAGAAATACTCCACATATGAAGTGGTTCTTTAAAGGTAAAGGAGTAGAAAGTGTTTAACCTACACAAAGGAAAGCAAAGGTTATGTGCTGCATACCAAAAATATTTTTCTAAACTTGTCAAATTATTATTTTAAGCACAAAATCATTCTTCATCCAGGGTCGGTCTACTGCAATGGATGCTCACTTGGGTTATGTGCATTTGGATTGTATGGATGCCACTAAGGGAGGGGAGGAAGGAAGGGAAGGACTTTCACCCGCATCCAGCACAGTGCTTGACGCATGGTAGATACTGAGCGAATGAATTACATAATCAATAAAACCAGGTATTATAGATTGCTGGAACGCCACTTGAAAACAATCATAAACATGTTAAGCCTCTTATGATGATGCTAGACACACACACACACACACACACACAAAAACCCAACTTTCCTTCCACCTTTCTCAGCTCTTTTAGCTGGGTTAATAATCAAATTAACATGAGACAGATTGATAGGAGAAAGTGTCCAAACCTTATTACGGATGTACATGCAGGGTGCCGTAAGAATATGAGCGCCAAGGAAGCATTGGGCAGTTGAGGTTTATATGCCATTCCGGACAAAAGAGAGGGAGGAAGGGGTCTGGGATTTCAAAATGAAGGAAGGCAATTTACAGGTAGATAAGGAACGGCAAACATATTGTAAAGAAATTCTTGCTGGGCCACCCAAAAACAATGGGACACAGAAGGAAGTCCAACAAACAGGCCTTGCTGGATTTCTTGCTGTCTGCCACACTTAGTTTGTATTGTGATACCAAGATGCTCCTTTCCTTCAAGCAGGCTTTTCCTCTCTGAATTTCCTTTAGGCAGGTAAAGGGGGAGGGTCGAAGGTTCTTTCTGAGTCTCTTGTTTCTTAATCACCAGCTAAATTCAATATTCCAAAAGGCATATTTTGGGGTGGCAAAACTTTGGTCTGTTCAAAAATACAGACTCAGAAAGTTTACGTGACTTATTTACAGTAATACAAGTATGTGAGAGAACCAGGATTACAATCTGACTGCCCAACCCAAATCCTGTATTCTGTAAGACTCCCCACGTTACAACAAATTTTCTGGTGGCACTATGGCTTCTTCTTTAGAGCAGTCTTTACAAGCACAGTGGTTCATGGGGAGTGTTGCATGAAAGCAAAAATAAATTTTATGACATTTTGGGTTTTCTTCCAAATGTATAATTTAATTCTATGCATCACAAATTTGGTGAAAGTCAGCCTTAGTAACTGCTTATTGGGGGTTACCAGATTCCATAGAAAGGTGTGGAAAACTTTAAATTAAGAAATAAGTTTAACAGCAAACATAGTGTACTTGCTTTTATGAATAAGCATGTTGATTTGTGAATGTGGTTTTTTTTATTAAGTACAATTTTTATGTATTTAAAAATAATATTTGCCACATCTCCACATTCATCATTATTTTATAACTTAAAAATGGCTCTTTTTTATTTCTTCCTCTTTTAATGGGTAGGATGTAGAAAAATATTTGTATTTTAATTACATAAAAGAAAAGCAATTTAAATTTAAAGCATTGACCTACTTGATAAATTAGTTTTTTTCTGCTTCTATCCTCTGAATTTCTATAGTATATAGTACTTTAAATAACTTGCTATTGTTTTGTATAAATTGTTTTTGTAAATTCCTGAGGTCAGATTTCATAAAATATACTTCTCCTGCCTTGCAAAGTGACAGTCATATAATTGGTGGCCAAAAATTGTTGCTGTTTGACTCAGAGAACAAACTGAGAGTTTACAGATAGGAGGGATGTTGGGGGGGCCGGGTGGTGAAGGGATTAAGAAGTACAAATTTAGTTACAAAATAGTCATGGGGATGTAAAGTGTAGAAAATATAGTCAGTAATATTATAGTAAATATGTATGGTGCCAGGTGGATATTAGACTAATCGGGGGATCACTGCATAAATTATATAAATTTCTACCCACTATGCTATACACCTGAAACTAATATAACATGGAATGTCAACAGTAACTGAAAAATAAAAATTAAAAAAATTGTCAGTTTTTTGGTTTTAATAATTAACATGATCTTTGAAGGCAGTAAAGTGATAGCAAGCCAAGAGTTCCATGAGGACAGGGTCTATGTCATATTCATCTTTGTATCCTCTGGGCTATGATGGTACTTGGCACATAGCAGCAATTCAAATGACTCTTCAGAGGATAAATTAAAGAATGAGGCAAAGGCCTGGAACTGGCATTTCTCAGAAGAACCCTGGGACCAATTAACCTGGGAAAAGAAGATCAACTTTGTTTTTCTTTTACAGTAAAAATTCCAAAATACAACCATTATTTATTTAAATCATTAATCGTTAAATTATGTTATATTAAATAATGTGTTGGTATGTAATTTTTATACTTTTTAAATTTACCTACTACTACTAAGTGAAAATAGTTTTTATTTATTTTCAAATTCTTTCTTTTTTTCAGTTACAGTTGACATTCAATGTTATTTTATATTAGTTTCAAGTGTACAGCATAGTGGTTACACATTTATAAAATTTATGCAGTGATTTCCCCCCCATAAATCTAGTACCCACCTGGCACTATATATAGTTGTTGCAACATTATTGACTATTTTCTCTATGCTGCGCTTTATATCTTCATGACTATTTTGTTACTCCCAATGTGTATTCCTTGGTCCCTTTACCTTTTTCTCCAACCCCCTCCCCTCTGTCAACCATAATGTATCTATGAGTCTGTTTCTGTTTTGTTTGTTCAGTTTTTGTTTTTGTTACTCTTTAGATTCCACATAAAAGTGAGATCATATGATATTTGTCTTCCTCAGTCTAACTTATTTCACTTAGCACAATGCTTTCTAGGTCCATCCATGTTTTCCCAGATCAATTTCTTTGTAATCAGAAAATGCAACTCAAAACAAAAGAGATTCTGTTTACACCCTGAAAATGGCAAAAATGGAAAAATCTAACAATATCCAGTATTAAAAAAATGCAAAACAACTGAAACTCTTATACACTAATTATGGAGTGTAAATTGGTGCGATAAAATAACTTCGGAAAACAATTTGGTATTATCTTGTAAAGTTGGAAGTTCCCATACCCAGCAATACAACCCCTGGGAAATCATTTCTGTGAACACCAGGGGATGAGGAATGTTCAGAGCATCACCATTATAATACACCAGACTAGAAGCAACTTAAATGTCCATCAAGAGGGGAGCAGCTAAATATATTGTGCTATGGTCATATAATGAAATACTGCAGAATGGTGAAAATGAATGGATTACAGCTCCTTTCGTCAGCATGATGAATCCCAGAAAATAATATTTAATTTAAAAAGCAAGTCAAATACAGAATGATCCCATTTTATATGAAGTTTTAAAATGTTAAATTAAAAATATTATTTATTGATCTATACATTGATGGTAAACTATAAATAACAGCAAGATAGTGGTTATGCTTGGTTAATGGAGAACACAGAGAAAGGATTTGCAAGAAGCATTGAAGGGGTCTTTTAAAGTAATGCTGGTAGCGCTAAGCTGAGTGCTGGGTACATAGGTATTAATTCTCATTTGATTATTTATAACTTACACATGTTACACTATTTTCTCTACCAATTCAATTTCTAATTAAAATAAAAAACCAAAAGAAATGAATGATAATTTTTGAATAAACTCTTTGGGATAATGGCATGCAAGCAATACTTGGCTGAACAAAATTCCATTTCTCTCTATGGCATAGTTCATAATGGTGCTTTTCTAAAACGGGAAAGTTCCAGGCAGGTTGAAAACGATAAATGCGAAAATCAACCACAAGGTGGCATCCTAGCCTCGCATGTCTCATTTGCACACATTTAATCCATTTAAACTATACCTACCTTGGAAATGTTGGGTATAGTTAAAATCTAGTTTATTGTATTTATAGGGAGTAACAGAGGATTTCTTTTTCTTTTAGCTTCTTCTCATTTCATCAATTATGTTTGCTTTGACTTAATATACTGTGCTATCAGATTAAAGTTTGGGGGAAACAATTCAAATAAATTTAATGCAACAAATACTCAGGTCCAGCATATGACATTTCTTCTTTCCTCCCTCATTCAGCTAGTCATGCATTCATGTATTCATTCATTTAACGAATGTACACTCATATTTGTCGAGCTTCCCTTCTGCACCAGACACAGGGCAAAGAGGCCCTGGAGACTCAATGATGAGCAAAACCTAGTCACTGTCATTTATTTTCAGTGTAGCAGTGAAGACAGCAGAGAGTACTCACATAATCACAACTGTAAATTGTACCTGATAAATTCTGTGAAGTATGTAGTTCATGCAGTTCCACAATAAGGTTTTGAACCAGTGGGAGACAGCAGATAGGTTGAGATCTGGAGATGAAGATGTGTTACCTAGGTAAAAAGGAGAGAAAAAGAAACATTCTAAGCAGAAGGGACGTGTGCAAAGCTTTTAGAAGGAGAGAGTAAGGAGAATACCAGGGGCTGAAAGAAACCCAAAATGTCTGGATGGCAAGCCAGGGAGAGCACAGAAAGATGAAGGGAGGCCTTAGAATGTGGGCAGGGAGCAGATCTTGCATGGCCTTGTAGCCCGAGGTGAAGGATTTTGTCTTCACACTGAGAACATGAGGGAGCCACAGAAAGGAGGGTGGGCACAGCTGCAGCTCAAAGCCCATGCCCAGTCATTGGTGAGTCCGCAGCTTCACTGGTGTAGCATATGAAAGCTTCTGCCCTGAGAGCTCCGTAGTGACACGACTCCGTTCACCTATGTGTGATTCGCTTTTTGATGGTGAGGACGTCATTTTAGGACAGTGTTACGATTTTAGTTTCCGTCATATTCATTTAAGACTTTTCTTTTAAAGAAATATGACTCCATTGTACATATTTTGAATCAGACTAAAAACAATTGCTTTTGAAGACAGGAAACAAAACTTGTTATCTTAACAAAAGGGAGAGAGGAAGAGAAGGAGAGAGAGGGAGGGAGAGAGGGAGAGGGAGGGAGAGAGGGAGAGGGAGGGAGGGGGAGAGA
>NW_017731717.1:129258-135030 GCF_001890085.2 Hipposideros armiger
TGGCTTCTGGACGGCCGCTCACTGCGGCTGCTGGCCGCTCACGCTGGCTGCTGGCTACACACGGTAGCCCATGGCAACCTACTGCCACAGGGGCTGCAGCCTACGCTGTCGCCAGCGACTCACAACAGCCCAGCTCCAGGTTGCGCTGTTGTTCAGCTCTTAGCTGTAGAGGGCAGTGTCACTGGCCCTCATATGTAGGATCCGAACCGGGGCCCTCTGGCATCACAAGCGAGTTCTTAACCATCGCACCACTCGGCCGGCCCTTTTTGTTTCTTAATAACTAGCTTCAAATCAATATTCCCAAAGACAGTTTTGGGGTGGCAAAAATTTGGTCCCCTTCAATACACTTACAGAATTTTAACTCCTAAGCTGTACATTGAAAATGAGCAATTAGACAAATGACTTTCATGACTTCTCTATGTCGCACCCTGAAGACAAACAATGGTGAACTTCATTTCTCCTTTTGTTTCGAACTGCTGATACCCTGCCAGACGTCGGTGTTTGGAGTTATTAGTTTGAGTTATTATTGCTCCTGTGTTGTTTTGTCTGTGGCTCCTGCTCTTGGGCATGCTTGGGTTTGATAATGACATCAAAAGAGTACCTCTGTTGTAAGAACTGGTCAGAGCAGGTCAGATAATCCGTGGGTGTATTACTGAGACCCATTCCCATGATAGTTATGGTCAGGAGGCACTTGGTGTTTAAATGTGTTTTCTTGGTGCAACACATAGGCCTTAAGTATGCTAATGATTCAGCAATGATGAATATCTTTTGCTGGTGGGGGAGACACTTACAGACCTTTAAAAGGGGACACAATGAAATGACCCAGTAAGCCTCCTTTACTATAGCAGTAAAAGGATGTTTGTTACCGTAGGCTATATTTGCCCACTGAGCTTGGTGGTACCATCATCTGATGGTCACCAGGTTATATGTGGGTTTTGATGATGTTACCACACCCGACCAATTTAACTATGCTACACATATATTTCTGCTCTTAGAAATATGTCAAAATAAAATAAATCGAACAGTGGCTGCTTACAAGACAAAAAATGTAAGTGGCATAGTTCATGTGTAGGAGGTGGCTTGTGACTGTGACAAATATGATGAGAGTAAATAGATGCCTCTGTGTTTTGCCCTCCTGACTGCAAACATGCCTCCATCACCCTGCAGACCCCAAAGGAAGCCTATTCAAAGCAGCTATGCTAGGACAAGGGAAGAGGCCAGCCATTGCTGGTCTGGGGAAAGTCTACACAGACTGAATTACACAAGGCACCCGTCATATTGGTTTGTGGGGGGTGGGGTGGGGAGTCTTTAGGTTCTCTGTAACTAAGGGAAAAAGTTTAAAAAGAAGTGGTGAAAGAACTAGGAAGCAGAGTTTTACACTATGATTAATAATATTCAGCTTGATAGCTATAATCAGGGAAGGAAGGGTTAACTCAAGTAGTTGTTTTAGGAGTTAATGAGCAATTTAAAATGTATCACCCCACTTGTACAAGTGAAACATTCTGAATAATAGCCATTATTAGCAAAATACTTCTTTTTCAGCATGAAAAAATGTGACTTTGTTTTCACTACAATGAAAACACAAAACTATTACAATGCAAACTTAAGATTAATATGTTAATATGTCAAAGATACTCAACCCTTTCTATCCCTTAAAAAAAGAAAAGCTTCCAAGGCATTCTATTACATGCCGATACCATTTCATATTCATGAATCTCTTCATTCCCACAGGCTAATAGAATGACCGCAGAGGTTAGGGAAACAGAAAATTCAGTTCTCAGAGGACTAGGAATTTAGAGGCATATAAAAATGTCTCTGGTTATAAGATTTTTGAAAAATTATATACATATAAACAGTTAACTGCTATAGAAAACATGCTTAACTGTATGTAGGCTGGAGTTTAGGTTAAAAAGCCCTTCCTGATAATGAGAATTATTAAAGTGAATGGGTTACTGGGCAGGTCTTTATAGGCTGACTGAGAAATGTTATTTTATGACATGATGGACCTGCAATGTATATGCACTCATATAATCCAGCATTCTCCCCTTAAAAAAAAAATCTATCTTTCACATCCAATGGAAAACTGGGATTTGTTTTTCAAACTCAATTTACTGAGATATCTAGTCTTAATACTTCACCATTTTGCCTCACTTTTGCCTCACTTTTACAGAGGATAAGGTCATTAAGATAAGGTAGGTGTGACCTACTTGAAAGTTAAAATGAGGGAACTCACAAAATAATTTTCTTATTTTGTATGATAGAATAAAGTGGAGTTTTCTCTTTTCATCCTTTCATATATTAAAAGGGTGATATGGTGGAGGGTTTTATGCTAATAATATAGACAAATTTACTCTTGTCATCAGTTTGAAGTGATCCTAGGCAGGCATCACTTAACCAATATTCTTGGTTAGTCTGAATGGTCTGATACCAAAAATCACTGTCTAAAGCCACAGTCTACAGGTTTCAGATACAGGCTTAAAAATCAGACAGACCTGGGTTGAGTCATAGTACAACCTGCTAGATATAACCTTGGGCAATTAACCTCTTATTCTCCAACTCCTAATATGTAAAGATAATAATACTATGTATTCTACAGGACAGTTATGAGATTTCAGAAACTTAGCATGAAGCTTAGCACAGAGAACAACTGAACAATATTAGCAGCTAGTATTACATTTTCTTTTTTGGATTTATGATTTAGAGTGGGTGCTGGTTCTGTTGGATATAGCAGAGGACGGGATTCCCGGACCAACTCAATTCCTGAAGTGAAGGAGAAAGTGCCACCTGGTACTTAAGTGGTATATGCCTTTTTCCTATTTCTCATATGCCTCTGACCCCTGATACAAAATTGTCTATGGAAGCTAATGGGCTTTTCTTTCTTTAAAGCTCTCCCATTGAGTTCAAAGACTTATTTTTCCCAAGAATATGAGCTATCGTCACAGTTTCTGATGTAATATTTATTGTAGTGCTTTGTTGTAGTTGCTGAAATATTCACAACCTCAGTTATTGCTTAGATCTTAAAAAGAATTACAAGGGGAGTCAAGTTCTACTCTTCAGTAAAATGCAGAACACTAGGATTAGTTCCACTGGGCAATAAAAACATAAAAAGCTTAAAAAATACATCTGTCTTTAGATGATTAAGCTTATAGTCAATCCAGATTCTTTGATTTGACTAGGACCTTATCTTGATATTTTTAAAGTAAGTGAAATCAGCCAAATTTTAATCTAGATACATCTCTAGCTATGGATTTAAAAAGTCACATTCATGTTATACTATTTCTCAAATCCAAGATTTTTTTTTTCATTTTTATACTCTGGATCAGGGATATCTTATGATCAATGTATAAAGTTATGTTGTGGTAGTTCTTTTCCATAAAAACGAACTTTTAACCAATTGTATATCTTGCAATTGATGGAATCAGACTTATGAAAATATGGAATTCTAAAATCATCTTGCTTTATGTTGATGTTACCTAAGGTGATTACTCTTACTTTGTGTTAATTATTGACAAAAAGAACAAGTTCAATATATGAGGAAGATTATCCAAAAGGCTTCATGATGATTGTTGATACACATGTACATGCGGACCATAGAGCCATCACTCAAGTTAATATTTGGACTTTTCTATGTTTCAACATCACTTTAAAACTCCTACAGAGTTCTTCAATTATGATAGTAAATGTCACACTTGTCATAACAAGAGATTCCAAGGAAAACAAAATGTCTCCCGACCAGTTCCCTGAAACTCCTTTCCTTACTCTCAGGGCACTGCCTTCTTTTGAGGGTCCCTGTGAAAGCTAGGGGGCAGCCATACCTATCACTGTCAGGCTGTAGAATCACACTTTTATATGTTACTTCACACCATTTGAAACCTGAAATACACAGCATAGTGCTGGGTACACAGAAGGTATTTAATAAATACCTGCTGGCTCAGTCATGTGAAATGGAAAACTGTGTTCTAATTAGGCACACATATAGACTTTAACATTCGAGAAAAACAAACTTTCTAAAAATGTCCCCTTTTCCCTCCCCCACCCCCCTTATTGCTACTAAAATTCCTTTGAGTTAATTTTGGGACTTTTACACAAATAAAAGCCACTAAGAAATCAAGTCCTGGGTCGGCCGAGTGGCTCAGTTGGTTAAGAGCTCACTCAAGAGTTTGAGCTCTGAGCAACAGTGGTTCAAGTCCAGCCCGAGCTGAGCAGCCGCTGAGCTACCAACAGGTNTTTGAATCAGACTAAAAACAATTGCTTTTGAAGACAGGAAACAAAACTTGTTATCTTAACAAAAGGGAGAGAGGAAGAGAAGGAGAGAGAGGGAGAGAGAGAGAGAGAGAGAGAGAGAGAGAGAGAGAGAGAGAGAGAGAGAGAGATCATCTACAATAAAATAAAAACCTTTGGCATCTAAAATATAAAAGGTATATAAGAAAAATGTTTACTTTATGGTCATGTCTAGGAAAGAACCGTGTGTTGGAAATCAGAAGACCTGGGTTATGTGATTGTGGGAAAGATGATTTAACTTGGCTGAGCCTCAGTTTTCTTCGACTGAGAAATGAAGCATTGGTTTAGGGGTTATGTTCTTCTAACTGAAACTCTGGGAATCTGTAAATATACTCATGAAAAGCAGTATGCCATACACTAATCTAATGTAAAAAGGATAGGAGTTGGGGGACTACCTTGGTATGTACTTGAATAAAGGTAAATAAAACAGAATGAGACTTATTTTGGATCTTAAGACATTTTCAATAAATTAAATTTGAATAAACTACACTATTATTTATTGATCGTGTTCTATGTGCCTGGTCTAATGAATATTATCTCATTTAATCCCCCCAAAATCCTGGTGAGATAGGGTTTTTTTTTTAAATCCTATTTTACCTATTAGGAAAACAGTGCTTACAAGATTCAGTAATTTGTCCAAAATCACATAGTTAATACTTTTTAAGATGTATACAGATCTGATTTCAGAGCTTGTCCTTTCAGTCATTCTACTATTTACTATACTCACTGAGAAAGTGAGATTTAAAAAAGTGAGCTGTAAATATTGAATAGAGTGGAGATAAATTCACTAGGATTATAAGTATGGATTTCATGTTATTACTAAGTGGTCTGCTGAATAAGTACCAAGAATTTCAATAAGCTCCCATACCTTAAACAAAACTGCTTAACAGACTTGATTTAGCTAATTAAACATGCATTATCTTGGATATGGCTATGAAGTTACACTATTAGTAAGCAAACCCACCTCCTTGTTAACATGTTTTTTTGTTGAGTTTTTTTTGTATCAGTAGAGAACACTGTGGGAGCTAAAAAAGATACGTTTCCTCCCACCTTCTAAATTATCCTAGCTGGGTTAATAATGAGATTAATAGGAGAATATGTACAACAGTTATTATGGGTGTACATGCTGGGGGTGTCATAAGATATGAGACCTAAAACACTTTGGGGAGTTGAGGCTTATGTGCCATTATGGAGAAAATAGAAAGGAGAGAGGGATTCAAGATTTTGAAGGAAATAGGCAATTTATAGGTAGCTAGGAAGAGCAGAACATACGTGGCAGGCAAATTATTATTAGGTAACCCAGAAACAATGGGATGTTGTGATGGTGTTGGGGGGAATCTAGCCACCAGGCCTCGGCCCTGGAACCTTCCTAGCTAACTCTAAGGTGGACATGTTAAGATTCCCTTCCTGGAGCAGGCCCTTCCATCTGAATCAGTTAGGCAGGAAAGTGGGAGGGTCAAAGGTTCTTTCTGAGTCTTTTTTTTTTTTTTT
>NW_017731717.1:139308-196929 GCF_001890085.2 Hipposideros armiger
TAAAAAAAAAAAAAAAAAAGAAATCAAGTCCTAAACGTTCTTTTTCCCTTGAACTATAAAACCAATTTCTTTCCCATTTTGGGAGTAAACATGAAAGTTACCATGCCTAAAGGTGGAACACCTTTTTCACAAAACATTTCATCAGAGATGGAAAACTCAGTGGTAAAGTTAATAGAAAGAGTGATACGTAATGTTAAAAGCTGATGATGTGAAACAATGATCGAGGACAAATTAAGTTTAAACGACTGAAATTACTCTCTATGATGATCTTCAGGAACACTGACAACCCTTAGCAACTATGTGACAAGTTGGTTTGCAAATATTTTAATCAATTAAACTGAAAAATAATAACCCATATGTACCTGTGACGAAAAAAATGTCAGGAAAAAAAAGGAAGAGAAAGGGCAGAAAGGAAGAAGGGGATTTATCTTAAAATATTTAATTCAAATTAAAAAAAATATCCTGATCTCTAAAACAGTTTACATTCCAGAAAGGAAAAGTTGTTTAAATGCTGACATTACAATAGGCACAGAATCAGCTATTAGATCCTAAATAAAAAATATATTTCTATGCCACTCATCTACAAATTATGATTAAAAAGCAAACTTCAAAGACTACTGAATCCATTTTCTTATTTGCTACCTAATTCCACCAGAGCTAACTGAAGACACAATAACCACAGAGCTTACAGACAGCAGGAACAAGGTGATTTGTTTTTTGCTCACTTTTTTTACCCATTTCCAGACAGAAGAAATTAAATGAACTATATGCTTGTGTTTTCAAAACTAAAACAAGAAGCCTCCCAGTTTTTCCTTTAACTTTGAGTATAATTGATATGCATAATAAAAACATCTTTATTTTTTCATGTGTTTGGCCCAATAGCTTCAAGAACTCTGAAATAGTCTCCTTCAGGCTTCATACCTATATAATTTCTACAGCATCAAAAGAAATTTTCATTGAGGTAGGTACAGAAGATTTATCATCAGGGGGCATATATATGCCTATCAGGTATGCATGTGATTTTTTTAAAAACACTCTACAAATGTTTTTGAGTTACAAACCGTATGACATATTCTAGCTTATTATCCTATTTTGGGTATACTATTATTTAGAGCTCTTGTATTTGCACTTTTTCAAGAACCATGGTTAAGAATAAAAGGCAGAGGAAACTAATCACTTCCTGCCTCCAAATAACGTCATATCCACCTATGCTTAATTGATTTACAAGCTCAGATAAATGCTATTTTCAAGCAAGCTGTGAGTTATATCAAATGACTTTGAAAGAGAAACAATAAAGCCATGGCTTAACTTGTTAGCGGAGAAAGGCCATGCTTGAAACTCATATCAACTTTCCATTCTGCAAAGCAACTCATCCACATAAAAATAGTCAAAAAGGACTTCATTTAATTAGTGATATGTAGACTTTTGCATAGAAAAAAGGTTACAAAGTAATGCACGAAAGGCTAGGTACAGTAATTTTAAAACAAATATTTAAAAGTATAATTTTGCATAATGTTTAACATTCTCATGTTTATTGCTTTCTCCACACAGCAGAGAAATGAAGTGCATAATAATACATGCTGTGTTTTTATCTTTCAAACATAAAATCTCACGTGCTCAATTTCAATGTATTAAGAGATTATTTTGTCATTAAACAAAATAAAAAAAACAAAACCAAAACACCATTATGTAGCACTAGTCTAGGCATGGGCAAAAATAATTTCTGTACATCCCATCGCATACATTCATCTTGATTTGGGATCAAACACAATCGCGAGCTTGACAAAAAGCACTTAAAAATCAATGGCTTTTCTCTTCCCAATGCTCTCTCCTTGTCTCATCACCTCCAGAAATGCCGCTTTTCCCAAAAAGGTGACAAAAATAGACAGTACTCATTATCAGGACAAAATGAAGAAGATAAATATGTGAAACAGTCCAAATGAAACTGAATAAATTAATCTAAGCTTTTATAAACTGGAGTTTTCAAGTTGGCATGAATCAAACAGCCTCTGGTGGGCACACAGTAGGCAAGCGTTCCTAGGTGCACTCTCTCAATGTATGGTTAATTTGAAGAAGCACCATCTTTTGAGCCATGGGAAAAAAAAGTGCCTGGGGGTCTGTTTGCAGGCAGGGCAGAAACACTTGTTAATCTGAGCACTGATGGAATAATTGCTTATACCAATGCATTGCTGAATGTCATCACTTGGCAAGTCTGTACAGAGAAAGCAAACGAAGATAAAACTAGACCTTTCAACTTGAAAATTATTTTCAGCAATCCTTTTGGCCAATAAAAACCTGTTGGTTTCAACAGAGTACTCTTGTCTGGCATTGTATGCCTGCAGCCTAACACAGGAAGTCTGTCCCCTTTCTTTCTTAACCTAATCTCTCCACTCTTCTTTACTTGTGCAATGTTCTATGTTCAGAAAAAAAAAATTATTAGCTCAGGCACTTAATAAAAACGAATATTTTTTTTCCATCTAGTTTCAAGAGAATTCAGTCAGGGCATTTTTCTTCTCCCCTTCAGAGATACTGATGCACTGCTCGGATGGTACAGTCTATATATTTTCCAGGAAAATTTAAATTGAAACAAGTGTGCCATTTTCAAAAGTTGCTGATGTCAGTTACCAAGCTGCCTTAAACAAAAAAACAAAAAAAAAAGGGGGAAAAAAAAAGATAATACCACATTTCCACTTGTGAGGTTTGTGTCTCAAATAGCTTTATTGTTCCTTTGTGGATCTGTAGGCATCTGCATGGCTACCTCTGGGTGCAGAGGTTTGTAGCTGACTCTGAAATGAAGGACATTCAGTTACTATTGCAAGAAGTTCACTGAAAACTTAAAAAGCGCCCACTTCTGTCCCCCAGGGTCGGTAAGGTTTACTGTTTGTTCCACTGCTTGTCTGCTGGGGGCTGGATGTGGTTGACACGGACAGAGGCGGGCTGATGGCTGTGGCCGCGGCCACTGCTGCAGCTGCGTTTGGGGGCAGCATGGGGAACGCCCCAGCGAAGGACAGCGGGAAGCTGTGCGCTGCTGCAGTGGCTGCTGCAGCCGCAGCATGGACAGTGGCTGACAGGGACAAGAGAGAAGTGGAGAGGGGTGGCACGCATGGGGCGACACTGCCTGTAGACGGCATCCGAAGGGCAGAATCTGCGTGGGCAAATGTGGCGGTGAGGAGGGCGGAGCCGTGGGCAGGAGGCACTTCCGAAGTTGTGGAGAGGCGGCAAGGCGTAGACTCCGAGGCGTGGAGTCCGTTGGGCTGGAGCAGGGCTGCAGGGAGATGGTGGAAGGCCGCCGCCCAGTGGTGAGGATGTAGGGGGTGGTGGTGGTGGGCCAGGGAGGACGTCATCGCCGCCGCCTCCCGCTGTGAGGCACACGTGCTGAGATGAGAAACCAGTCGCACCCGCAGGGGATCCGAGGAGTCCAGGCCTTCCACGGAGCTCAGGTACCTCGCCACTTCCGTTAAGCACTCTCGGAACCCAATGCTCATGAAGTCCATGGCAAGAGCGTGCGCGTCAAAGTAGCCTAAACGCCGGTTTGAGCAGAGTGGGGTGGGGGCCGGGAGAGAGAGCGAGAGGGAAAAGGATCCAATTACTAGGAGTAACCACCAACTATGTTCCAGTCTGTCCTTCAGAAGATTTAGGTAGAATGATGATCCTATCTGCAAACGTTGCCAGATATTTATGGTTTGTGAATGTTCACATAAGTTAAGAAAGTGTACTTGACAATTTGCATGTGTGACAAGTTTGGCAACACTGTATACTAAGTTGTTCTTGCAACCAGATATCACAGTGGGGGGGTAGGAGTGGGGGTTGGAATTAAGATCATCCATGTTTCAAACATTTCCAGGAATAAAAAAAAATGGTGTCTCTCTTTTTGTATTGTGGCATAGTGCAATTCCCTAGTCTACTTTTTCATGGTAATAGAGTTCCAGTCTCTCTGTCTCTGTCACATGAGTTGGAGATTAAAGGGTTTATCTGAAACACCCTCACTGTCTTGGCATTTCATTTATAACAGAGATTTGAAATGTACCTTAACAACCGCCTTAGCACTTTCGGAAAACAGACTTTTCTTGAACCATCACTTATCATATCTTAAATTTAAAAATGCCTCTTGACTCATCGTGAGTTTCTTTTTTACCAACAAAGTGAAAACATCATGTCGTTCCTTTGTATGAAAAAAATTTAATAAAAGTTAAAATGATTTAAAAATTTTTTTTGGTTACTAATTTGAAGATCTTATTTTATATCAGGCAATATAAGGCTGCTTTACTGATATAAGATTACTATAACTGCTACTTTTCTTGAAGATTAAAATATATATTTCCTTCATTGGTTAGCTTACTTTTTCCTGGCAGCCACCCAAGAAAAACAATGTGTGTTAGTTGTGTCTGTGTGTATACATTCATCCCCACACCTAAGGTTACTGCCATAAAGATGGCTGGAGCTGGGTCACATTTATGGAATCACTTTTTATTCAAAGATAATACATTAGAATAGAAAAAACAGTAATGTCTGATTATTATCAGTGTCAATTTAAGAGTATAATAATAATCAGACATATGAGGAAATGTCACTACTTTGAATGAGTGACCTCTAAATGTACAAATATATCCTTTTCAGATTCTTTCTCATTGTAACATTTTTTTTTAGTTAATTTTCAAATTATAAGTTTAGTCTACTTACTTTTGGGATGTCTGTATACATAAATGAGAAATATCACATGCAAACAAGGTTATTTTCATCTAAGGCATTTACTACATTATTTTTCTTATGATTTTGCAGATCAAAGTATTACCTGTTTAATTTATTAATAATTAAACTATCTTATTCTGTAATCAAAGCACTTTGGAAAATAGTAGTCACAATATTCAAAATCCTAAAGCTAGAACTCCAACAGAAATTTGAAGGTCAAAAGACATTTGGGGCAAAAATGTACACCATTAAAAAGTAACAACAACAGCACAGAGGTGATATAAGAGAATATCATGAGGGGTGACTGGTTAGCTCAGCTGGTTAGAGCATTGTGCTGATAACACCAAGGTTACCGGTTTGATCCCCGCATGGGCCATTGTGAGCAGTGCCCTCCTTAAAAGAGTCTCAACTATGTCATTGTAGCATGAGAGCAATGAGTAACTAATGACCATGTCTGTTCCCCAATAAAATTAAAAGAAACAAACAAACAAAAAACTATAGTGAGAATATCATGAAATGTGGATGAACAGCAAGAAAAATAGTTATCCCAAAACTTCGGCAAAGTTAGCAACAATGCCCCTGGGATTAGGAGGAAAAGCCCTTGCTAAAGAAGCCGCCTCCACAGAAAGATTTCACATGAGAGTCCTCAGGGTTCTCTGTGGGAGTTTGCAGACTTACTTCTGACTTCCATGCGAGCAGAGAGGAGATCATCATCAGAGTAGACAGAGTTCAGAAACCCAGAGGGATTTAGAAATTTAAGTTGTTCTACTAAATGCTCCTAGACACTATTGCAATATCAAGATAAGACTGTAAAGAATTGAACCAACAGAACTGGAACCCTAGGAGCTTCCAAGAATCTTCATAAGCAGGCATGAAATAATTGCAATGTGTGGTTTGCCAGCTATAGGTTGTTGCATATGGCTGAGTTTTCTATTGCACCGTAAGGAATGTAAATTATGTAATTCCTATCCTATTGGTGAATACAGAGGAAAATGATGATGAGCAGTTGTCTCCTGTGAAAGGATCTTGGGCCAAAAATAATAGCACATGGGTCCATACCACATAGTCTGTGCCACCACTGCGCTATGGCTTTAAGTGAATAAACTCACAGCCACCTTGTGAGGTGGACACTAGCACTGTCTTCATTTTACAGATGAAGAAATTGGAGCTCAGCGAGGGTTGGTCATGTACCCAGAGTCAAAGAGCTAATACATGGCAGAGCCAGATTTGAAAGCAGGCACCCCAACTGCGGAGTCCATGCTCTTCGCCACTCCACGACGAGGCCCACATAGCAGTCGTGAGTCTCAGGTGGTGCGAGCCCACACTGCCAGCCCCCGGGCTGCGAGGCCTACACATTCTCCTGCATGATGACCTGCTGAATGACCTGGCAGTCAGGCCACTTGTATGGCGCTTGCTTTGGAAATGTCTGTTCATAAACTATTCTGGGATGAATTTTAGGACTGTTCAGGTAGCCAAGAATAACAACTGAGTTTTTATAATAAGGCATAAGAAAAATATTCCTCTTTAGAAGCATAACTCATGCCAAATATTTGAAGCCCGGATAAGAATTCTTAGCCTTGTGGCTAACAACGCCAAGGGAGGCAGAGCAATCAAGCCAGTCTTCTTGCACCGTCCCTAACTCAGTGGCTCTCCAAATATCCTGAAGCAGCAGGTGTAGAGACAGAATCGTGGGGCACTCACTGCACTAGCATAGGCCTCGCAGTGCCGCAGTGCACTTCCGCCTCAGGTCAGAGATGAGGCGGTGGCCCAGAAGGGCTGGCTCCTTGGCTTGTAAGATTTCACCCAGTTCTCTTCTCCATTGTATAACAATGTCTGCATCCTATACTTAGGGTTACGTTTAGTGAGTAGAAATCACAATTCCACGCCCACTAAATTCAGGAAGGTTCTTTGGGAAGGTGCAACCGAGAGTAAGTCATACCATGTGAGCTTCCCTGTACAGTGATTATCCCCGATCTGACACAGGGGAAAGATCAGGGCTGTGTTCCACAGGTCCTCAATAGTATGGCCATAGTGGAGTTAAATACTGAAATATTTCCATACCACTTGGTAACCAGCTACTTCCCTCCAATGTCCTCCCTCTTCTTGCCCTGATCTAGCACAAACTGACAATATGTAGTAAAAGGCTGGTGCAGAGCAGAGAAGCCTCCAGGTTAGGTGAAGCAGCACTTAGCCCCTTGTGTACCCTGTCTTCACCCAGCTGTCAAATATATTAATTAACATCTTTGGCTAAGATGACTAGCAAAGGCTTGCTTGAAGGGTGAAAAAGATACCAAAGAGTGAAATCCAGTCTGAGTGATGTATAAGAAGCAGAACGATGAAATCTGAATGAATTTACAGCTTTAAGGTTTGCAAGCCTATTTTTAGCATAGGTGAGGGTCCAACCCTGACCCCCTGAACAACTTTTCCCTAAATCACTACCCAGTACAGAGGACATCTCTCCAGGGCCCTGGGCTCTGGGCACCTGCTCCTGTTTGCTCTCCACAGGAATGACTATGCACATTAACGGTTTCCAGCAAGGGTTCACTACCTGCACTTCCAATGCTCTGTCTGATCTAAATCTAAGACTAACCGATATCTGAAAACAACAATGAAAGTAATTTTAGAGTCACTTCTTTTCGAATAGCTGCATTACACTGAGTCCTAGCTCTGGTTTAATGAGGGGTTGGGGGGAAGGGACAGAAGAAAAAAAGAAAGAGATTGCCTCTAACCTCCTGTTTATGTTTGGGTGTTTGTGTGTTTGTTTTGTCTTTCTGTGCAGATTCCAGCATGCACTTCTGAAGTCCCAAACAAATCTGACCAGGCTGCTGTGAATGAAGCTTTACTCCCACAGTATTATGAAAGCAAACACAAGCCTGGGGTCAAGTGCTTCTTTTGTTCCTGACGTTCTTTCCCACGAGTTCAATCCTGCCATTAGCATTGATTTCCACGGCTTTAATCTGGGACCTCCTATCTCAGCTTGTTAAAGAACTGTTCAGCTATGACTTCCTTACAATCTTAGGAAGAAAAAGATGACAAAAGAAAGGTATACAGGGGGGAAATGAAGTCACCTCCTTACCTTTACCCCCGGTTGCCTGAAGCATCTTCAAATGATCTACTGTCATTTGCAATATTTCGGCTTTTTCTAACTTTGCAGATCCCTGCACAAACAAATGATAAAATCTTATAAGTCCTATGGAAACTAATTTGGAACATTTTACACTGGATTTTCAAATTTCCCTCTCACTAAAAAATTTTAAGCTTAATTTTTCTGGCAGAAAAATCTGAATTTTTTTCAAACTTTACAAGAAAACACTAATTACTATGTGACACCTAATGACAGGTATTTCCTATTTTAACTATTAAAGACCAAAAGGCAGAATAATTTTTTAATCATAAGAATAACTATACTCCCAAGATCACTCTACCAAAATTACTACATTTGTGAAAATCTCAAACTTTACATCCAATCAGTATCCTGGTTAATAATATGCTTTATTTTATTATCCAATTATATAGGACATCCAATAGTCCTATATAATGCTGAAGTCTAGACCAGGTGAATAAAACTCAGGATAAGGAGATAGGATCTTAGCAAACTATTGTTGAAAGTAGATTTTTTTAAATAGATAATTCTAACAAGTTTTTAAGGAAATTCATATTAGACCACTGGTAAGCAGAACTAAAACTGCAAAAGGGGATTTTAGTGGTTTTGTTTTTCCCCAATAATCACCAGCAGGTGTCACTGTGAATCCCAAGATCATAAACAAGAAAGCGCAATTTACTTATCTAGTAAGCATCAGAAATACTTAAGGATATTTGGGTCCTTTAAAATAGTTCTTAATAAAACTGTCTTGAAAAAATATTTTTATGCCCCCCCCACCCTTTTAAAACAAGGCAACCTCTGGGAAACACAACTGAAATAAAAATGTGCCACCTCAAACTGTCTCAGAGTGCTGTGGGTGGCTTCAATTTCCTGGAAGAGCTAAATAATTAAATCAATATGTTTTTCTGCAAAGGAAACTGAAGTTATTTCAGGTTCCTCTGCTTTACTTGTTTTGTGAAAATTATCAGCACCCAGTACATGGTGAGAATGCCGGCTATTTAAGCTGTTTGAAAGAACACCCCTCTAATCATATTGTGACAGGGCCAGCTCACTAAGGGTTGGTAGCCAAGCTTGGCAAACGGAAAAGTCTGTGTTTATGGTAACTGCCAAACAACTGAAGTTTGCTTTTAAGGTTTGTTTTAAGTCTACATTTAAGAAAAGAAAAAAAATCTAACATACCAAGAAAAATAAATTACCAAACTGATTGTTCCTCATAACTGTAGACATTTCAGTACTCAAAGCAAAAACATCACTGATTACTGATATTTTCATTTTCAGCCTATCTCATTGAAAATGCTACTAAATCAAAACTACAATTTCCATTACATTTAGCTTCTCAAAGACAGTTTCAGCATACAGAATGGGTGGCGTTTTTTCTCCTAAAAATGTATAATCAATAGCATATTACATCTTGTATTACTGTCAATGTTCAGTTTTTCCATGAAGATATATAATAATTTCAGTGAAAGTGACTAATAACAAAATTGCAGTCTGGATAATTTCCAAGGGCTTTGTAGAGCTTGCTTTATAATGTTTGTGATTCATGAAATAAACAAATGTAATAAACAAAAACTGCTCTATTATACTCTAAATTGAAAGTATTTTAAAAAATGGTATGATGCCACTTTCTTTGAAAGATGCTCTTAGAAATCTGTGCCATTACCATGGCAGTAAGAGAACAACTTTTCCAAAACGACAAAGAAAGATTTAAATATTTGGCTTCCTACTCTTTTAAGTGTGCAAAATCTTTTTTTTTTTTTTCGGTAAAGAAATACTTGAAATTTAAAAGGGGCATATGGCTAGTTTGATTTTTACCAAACTTCCAAAGAGATGTTGTAAATCGAACATCCTTCTGTTAATCCAGGAATTAAAAATGAAACCAAGCGGCTTGATAAATAAATTTTTCTTTAGTATTATTATTTAGAAAATAGAGCTAGCGATGTTACTTTCTGAACTTTGGTCATTTTTAAAATAAAAAGCTTATTTTTTTAAAAACTATTTGAGACAAAAATGAAACTTCACATATATCTTTTTTTGTGTGAAGAATACTACATACAGCTTGGTTTTAAACAAAACCACTACTGGTCTTCATAGAAAGAACAGAGAAAGCATGAACATTGTTACCCTTAAGGGGAAAATAAGCTCAAGAATGGAAATGTTTTTCAACTTCACGATGGATTATGTTTTTAATAGTTTTGCCACAACAAAGCATTTTATTGAAATCACTGCTCTGTGCCAGATCAGAGCACATAGACTATTATTTTAATGAGCTTTAACAAGAACCCACATTCCCAGTTGAGAATCAGATTTTTTGAGATTCTTGGTGGAGTGGTCAGGAGTGAGGGTGGCTTACTTGTTTTTCAAAAGCAGTTGGCACCAGTCGTCTCAGCTCAGATAAACTGTTATTTATCCGATCTCGACGCCTTTTCTCTATTATCTATCCCCAAAAAAGCAAAACAACAGAACTTTATGAATACACAAATGAAAGCAAAACAAAAGTTTATGAATACACAAATGATAAAATTATTCATAATGGAAAAACACAACTGTTACACATTAGGTTGGATTACATGAAATAAAAAGAAAAATCACATACCCCTCTTCTTTTCTTTCTTGCCATAATCTGAGATGTTGTTGTTGGAGAATTCGATCTAATCACAGAGCTAGTACTTTGCCTATGAAATAGGAAGAGTATGTCAGGTGCTGTATTACCATAACAATTGCTTCTTCTGGGTACTCCGTGGCATCCATTAAATATTCAGAGTAATTGCACAGTTCAGGTTTGTGTTATTTTATTCTTAATTCTTACTTTACTCTTAACATACTTTGCTTTCAGCCCTTATATCTCTTTGCAGGTAGGAATCATGCCTTTTTAAAAATTTTAATGAGTAATCCAGATGCCAAATCCATTGGCAAAAACATCCTGCAACTTTTATTACGTCTCTCAGTGAAATAGTTATGGGCAGGCAGGGTGAGAAACTCATAAATGTTTTTTCAAAAGTCAACTAATCTCTAATAGCATCCTCCTCCTCAATCCAGTCAGACACACTGAACAAAGCAAAGCTATTTTAAAATAAAGGCCATGTTTAACACCGCTACCAAACACACAGTCATCACATGTCAAACTGTTGTCCCTAGAATAAACGGCAGTTATCTTACTATTAATATTTCAAAACTTAAATTAGTCATATCTCGCAACAGGAAAAAAATGACAAGTTTAATGTTTTGTGTACGAATCTTCCAAAAGAATGCCCCCAATTAAATGCCATTGTTACAAAAATTAAAATTAGATCAACTACTAGATAAATGTTTTACTTTGAAAATGAAACTTGTGGGTATCAGTTGTGCCTTCAATCTAAACTTAAACCTCTCGGTTTCCTAATGAAAAGATATTTTACACTGAAAGTTTAATCACATTGTTACTTTGACACAATTTTTATCATGCTTTCTAGTTTGTGTCTGTTACTCTTCATAATTCATTGATTTTATGCTTCTTTATGTTCTCAAATTCTCCAGGTTCCTGTTATTCTCTTTTATTTTAGAATTGTTGCACACACCAGGTTCTTATTACCTCACCTTCTCACTTCTGGATCTTATTTCTGAATTAACTGTCTCCCTCATTCCCACACCTTCTCAACTGGTTTTGCCTTTCACATATCTTCTGTTTTTCAGATCTCATTTTTTAAGATGATACAACAACACTTTAAAATTAGAAGATAATTTGCAAACAACGTTTCATATAAATATGTTTGCTCTTGCTGATTTCAGGCTTTGGTTTGTACACGTTAGAATAACAGCATTGAAAGAAAAAACAGTATTGAAAGTTTTCCAAAAGTAGGAAGAATTCTGCTCTTTGAGTGACAGCTGCAGATAAATAATTAAGGTGCTTCTAAGGATGCCAATTAGAAGCAATTATCATTTGACCCGCCTTGGCACTAAAATGCCTCGGTAATCTCCCTCTGTCACTGGAAAGTGGAGGTCTGGCTTCTGTGATCACGACCTCGATCTTTTCCAGACTTAAGAACCAGCAAAGAGATGATGCCAGAAACGATCGTGACATCTGTCACTCATTCTCTCGTCAGCCAAGTCACACACGTCAACCTGGAAAGCTCAACCTACTTAGCTATGACATCCGCAAACTACTTTAACTTCTCTAAAAAGGAAGTTATCTTTTTTAGTTTCTTTAAAAACAAAAAATCAATTTGTTTTTCTTTTCGCCTGGCCCATTTTGAAAGTGCTCCCAAACACAGCTTCAGTGGCGGGGGCGTCGCCCAGCGCCGGGACGCGCCTGTCAGTGCCCCCCGTGCTGGCAACCGGGCATCCCCCCTGGCCAACTCCTGTCCTCTTTTCAGTCGCGTCCCGGGTGTTCTGCGCCCCACCCCTACAGTGAAAACCGACATCCCTCGCCCCACCCAGTGCACGCTCCGTGAGCGCCCACCACTCCAAGTTTCTCGGGCAAAACTTTCCCCGCTCCGTTAGGACGCCGCGGAGAGGAGCCTCGGGGTTTCCAAGGCGCTGCTCGTGCACAAAGCTCCCCGACGCCTCGGGCTCCGGGCAGCTCCCGCCAAGCCCGAGCTCACCCCGAGTAATTGTTCTCGCTCCCCACGTCGATGGTCTCGTCCATGTCGCTCTCGGAGGTGGTTTCCTCGCAAGGGCGCTTCATCTCGGCAAACACGAGGCGGGGCGCAGCCCGGCCGGAGCCACGGACGCCGAGCCGGGCGCAGCGCCCTCCCTGCCTGCCTCCTCCCTCCCTCCCTCCCTGGGCCCGGGCAGGAGCGACTCCCGCGGCGGCGCGGTCGGCTCCTCGCGGCTCTTTCCCACGCCACAGCCCAGCTCCGCCGCAAGAGCCGGCGCCGGCCACGCCTCCCCGCGCGGGCGGGGCTCCCTCGCCCGCCTCCCGCGCGCAGAGCCTCACCGCTCCGGAGGGCACCGCCTCCTCGGGGCCAGCGTGGCCCGCGATTGGCTGGGGCGGAGGGGCGGGCCCGCTCGCGCGCTAACCTGCCGCGAGGCTGGGGCTGAGGCGTGGGAACGCGGGCTCACACCTGGGGCCGTGGCGCTGCGCGCGGGCAGGGAGAGACTGCGGTGAGCGGGAGCGCCCGGCTGCTGTCTCTAACCAGGGAAGCGCGCAGACGCGGGCGAGGGCGGGCCGGTGCGGGGCGGGCCCTTGGATCTCGGGCTTTGGCCCGCCTCCCCGCCCCGCCGTCTGCCGGTAAAGTTTCAGTCCCCGGTTTAAAGAATAACCCCAAGCGCGTGGCTGAATGTGAGCGAGCGTGTGTGACGTCGGGAGGCGCCGTGGCGAAACAGAGCCTCCCCGCTCGGCTGTCCCTTGTCTGGACCCAAACTGCTGACTGGCTGACCCTGGCGGTCACTTTTGCCCTCGGGGGTTGTTTTGAAACCCTTAAATCAAAGTTCCTTCTCTCCCGAGCCACTCCCGCAGCCTCTGGGCTGTGACCAGATAAGGACGTGAGTTTCTCCGGCCAGGTACCCAACCGCTGGCGGTCGGAGGGTCTGCGAGGTCGGCCCCCACGTGGTTTTCGATTGGCTCTAAATCAGTTATTTCCGTTTGACCAATGGGGTTTGGATAGTCGATCCTGCTGAGCAGACCGTGGGCTGGAGTTGTGTCCACTCTGGTGGCAGGAAGGACTAGAGCAACAATGCGGGTTTCCCAAAACACAATTTTAGTCGTTGTTCAAGTTCGAGTTTTTGGGTGTGTACAGCCGCTGCGGTCGATTTAATTAGAATCCCGGACGTGAAAAAACATCGCTTTTGGAAACTGAATTTGTTTTCTAAAGTTCGAATGCATGTCCAGTTTTGAGTGCATTGGACGACGTGGGTTGTAAACATTCTAGATGTGCTTTCAAAAAAATATTTCCAAGCATCTCTCTCCGTGCTCTGCGGCATTTTTGAACCGGCTACGCCGATGTGCCTCGGGGACGGCCGCAGGGGTCGGGTGGCCCGCCCGGGCGCCGCGGGACTGGGAGGCCGGCGGCGGGGTGGTCGGGGTACAGCCGGACACTCCCCTCATTGCGCGGGGACACCTCCGAGCTTATGATAGGAGAAAAGCCTCTAAGAAAGAGGTGTCTCTCAATATCCACCACCCTTCTCCACGAACCGATTCGTATATTTCTGGGGATCGGTTCAGGGCGTTTCTTTGACACTCCTTTTTCTCACCACGCAAGACCCGCGCGGGGCGGAGAGGAGGAGAGGAAAGGATGCGACGTGAGAGACGGGGCCCTGGCGGGGGCTGGGCAGGGGGAGAGCGGGAACGGCTTGCAGCCCGCGTGTTAAGCCTCATTAAAACACAGAACTCCTTCACCCACACTCCCTCGTCTCTTTTGTACGGTCACCACCGCGCCGCCTGCAATAGCCGTGTGAACAGAAACCCGAAACGTTCCTTTCTGACTTGTGAAATTTAACCCCGGCAAACACAGTCGGCGGGGGTCGGGCGGGGGTCGGGCGGGGCCTGGCGGGGCTGGACCCGGTCAGCTCAGGACGGCGCGGCCGCGGGGGGCTGTGACCCCCCCAGCTCGGCTGTGGGCCTCACGGCGGGTCCCGGTGCGTCTGCTCGGCTGCAGCACCAGCATCCAGAGCCTGCTGCGGTGATTTGAGCCGGCCCGCATCCACGGGCTCCCGTCCGCGCAGCTCAGCGAGTGATGAGCCGCAGGCTTGCGGATCGGCTCCGCATCTCGTCGGAGAATGCTTCAATGGCCCGTAGGCACAGACTACAGAGGAACGCGCCAGTACGCGCCTGGCGCGAACTCGACCTGCACAACTTTCAGCGAGGGCTGCACGTTTTTCTAAAACCGAATGCCTGCAGGTGCAATTCACGTTTGCTACGCCAGCAAATTAGCGGGCGCTTTCAAACGCTGGGGGCAAAACCTGAGATCATCGTTGAAAGAAAAGAAAAAAAAAAGACAGTTCTTTCTCACTATACTGGTGTATTTGATTACAATAATTGCGAAAAATTGCAAAGAGGGAAATGGTTTGTTTGCAATAAAGTAGCAACTGGATAAAGTTTTCCCGTATTTTTCTTTGAAGACAACCTCAGTACCGTGTTATAAAAAAAATAAAGCGGAAACGTTCGAGAAGCACACAGATTTAATGTCGCTTAAAAATATTTTCAAGCAAAGAGGGTCATATTCTACAAGTCTTTAGAACAGTACGTGGTACATGGTAAGTGGTATATAAGTCTGTTAAATAAACAAGAACGCATAGGGCAAAAGACCTCGAAGGTTTGAACACCATGATAAGATTAATATGCTCAGTTATCTGCAAAATATTTAATTGCAATTAGGCAGCACGAAATTTATAAATTAGGTCTTTTATACCCCCTCAAGTACTCCATTTGCCTATCTTGGGTAGGAATACTTGGGTAGGAACCGTATTTCCCACTAAAAGTACCTCTCGAGTAGGAGTGAAAAACAGGGAGGAAACTCTTTAAAACGCCTCAGCGTACTTAAAAACGGCCGAGGATTGTCAGGGGGCTTGGGTAGGAGTGGTGCAGGCGGAGAGAAAGAATAGACAAAATGAGAGAACCGCGGGATTTCAAACCTCATCAGCCCTCAGCGACATTCTTTTCAGTCAAAGTTGGTTGAAGGCTTCCTAGGAGGCCAGGCAGAAGAAAAGATGCCAGCGCGCAGAGCAAACCGCAGTTCTTTCCTTTTTCAAAGATTTGTACAATGAGATAATTAGACCGAAAGATACAAGGGACTTTCCTAGAAACGAAATGTCATTAGGAAAGAAAGCACAGGACCAGGGATCTAAAGGGATTGGAGGAGGGGAGAATTCAGCGTCTTCCTGAAATTGGTCATCCCGCCCTCTTTTTGTGGGTATGTGATTTAATCCACTTAAAGGCGTGAGAGTGAGATGTGGAGTGCCGAGGTCTGGAAACATCAGACTCAGTGGTCCTGATCTTCCTCCTCAACTTTCCCCCATCCCTTTAATATAAAGTTACAGTTTTTGCACACGTATTTGTAAGTATGGCGATCTTGATCTAGTCTTGTCCTACAAAATTTGAGCTTTGTTGCACAAATTAATGAAGTGATTATTTTGCTGCAATTCTGAAATTCCCCTTGCAGCATTTTGGGAACGAATCAGCATCTTTTTAAATTCTTCTTGGTCTGCTTTTTTCTTTATTAGAGCTCTCTGATTTTTCCAGATCAGTTGTCACTTTATTTGTGGCTTCTCTGAATCCTTTGAGGTGCTGCTTATAATTACTTAAAAATTATTGTCCACTCTAGAGTTGGGTTCTCATAGAAAGTCACTAAGGCATGATGACACTTTAAAAAATGTTTTTACTTCGTTTCTCAGTGAAATACAAGCAGCTCTGTTATATAAAGAACTTTATGTTACCTCGAGAAGCTTAACAGCACGTAGTTCAAACTGAATCCAAGGTTTTGCCCTATCTGAAATAGTACAATTGTTTAGTTTCTCTTGCAAAGGGCAGACAAGCAGGTTATCCTGAGAAGCTGTCGTCTATTTGTAAGTGCTGGGGCAGGTGACATGCACTTGCATCCCTAACTACTAGGTTATTGTGAACCAGCAACCCTTTAAAGAGTGTATGAGAATACTGCACCCTGAGAGTGGAGGCCAGAGGCAAAATCCTTGTATATTTCAGTAACTTTCTCAGCATCAGCTTGGCAGCAAGCAGGCCAACCTAGGGTCACTGTGGGACACATTTGTAAGCCAGTAAAGCAAAACAAAGTGGAAAGCAAGGGCAAGTTTAGGCCCACCAACCTTGAAGTCATCTATAAAAGGGAACGGCTTTACCAGTTAACAATTATTCTTGCCTGGTCAGCCCCCCAAAGCGCATGGCGTCTCTTGGCTTGCTCAGATAAGGTGCTGCTTATTTGTTATATCAGAAGCTCCAAGTTAGGAAATCTAAGACCCAAAGCCCCCTTTCTTGGAAGTTCAAATGTTTAAATTGACTTCTGTTAGTAAAGGGCAATTTATTTAAAAGCTTTTATTTCATGGGTGGAGTTATTAGTGTTTAGCACATGCCCAAGGATGAAGGCTGGTTTTATTGCAGGAACCTAGAGAAGAGGATTGTATAATTAAATAACCAATTTTCCATACCACTGTAAGCAACAGTCAAAAGATAACTACACTCACTCTATGAACTTCTGCTTTGTGAGGGTTAAATCAATGTTGGAAGGCTTTTCTTTTGAAGAAATTATTTTTAAATTTCCATTTTCTCAAAGTTGGTTTGATTGACAGATTCTCCCCCCTGCCCCTTAAGGAGGCAGTTAGATACATTCGCTTCTCTTATGAAAATCATCTTTCAAAACTAACTACATCCCATCTTCTAGAATAGAATGACACCGTGGATGAACAATAAATAGTTTGGAATGAACTTCTTGTTGAAATCAGTGAACTCTCTGTCTCTTTCCATATATATAGAATTTAGATACTTTGGAATAATAAAATAGAAATAAACAACCATGAACTAAAAAACCATGAAAAAATGAAAAGAATATGCTTAAATATGAGCAAGAAAGCATTTATTTTGATGGACACTTTGTTCGGCCCTGAGTCTCAGCCAAGTGAGAAGGAGAAACATAGAATTTTCCAATTCTTGTAATCAAAAAAGGTGAAGCATATTTCTTTTCAAAAGAGAGAAACTTTATTCGCTGGATTCTAGAAGAACTACTGATTTGTTCACAGACTTAATTTTTAAATTTTATTTAAAGGAATTATTTTCTTTGCCTAAAATCTTCCCCCAGTATCTATATTAACTATAACGTGAATAATAACATTCATATTATGCAGAAATGAAGACAATAGTTTATCTCCTGACAGTTGAATGAGCCATCTACTAAGTTCTCAAGATTAATTAATTGACGTTAATAGGACAGTGTCTCACAGAGCTACAAAAATGTGGACTCTCCCTAGAAAAGTTTTTATTTGAGTTTCAGAAAGAAAAAAATAATCAAAGATTCCTGGATCTGGTTGGTTGGCATTACTTGATGAAAGTGAAAGAGAAAGGCTCCAAAGTGCTGTGGAAAAAATTAAGACTAAAAGTATTTCCCACTAGCATGCAAATGAACAACTCTATTTTCTTAACACTTTTATTAGAACTTTTTATTCGACGAGCTCACATTTATGCCTTTACTTGCTTATTTTTAAATTGATAGATGCCTTTCTAAAAACCCCTCATAGATTGGAAATAAGTTTCCAATTTTAGATTTTCTCTGGAAAAAAATACAGGTTATTATTGGAGTTTCATACTTTGCCAATCTATTAAAGCATGTACTTTACAAGAAGCAGAAAAACAGCAAGTTTCCTTTTCCTAGACATGACTGTTTTGTTTCTGGCAGATAAATTTAACATTCTTGATATCTATTGGTTGAAAGACACAGTATAGAAGTTTGTTTTTTTCTGGCTTTATCCTTCATAATAATTCAATAATATAATAATGTATTGGGAACAGGGGACTAAACTCTTTTAGATATAAATTTCATCTTAAGTAATAGTTCTTCCCATTTCTAGGAAATGAATACTTTAAAGAAAATAATAATTCTCTGAGCAATTATAGTATTCATTGGGGAAATGCAATCTCTTTGGAAACAAAATGTAATGGTGCTTAGCACAGAGCAACCAAGCTCAGCTGCAGTGTAGAGCAGGGCTGTGTATCGTGCCTTGAATGTGTAAGAAAGGTACAATGCACGTTTCCGTGGCACTTTTAATTTGAGAATCCTGAGACATCATTGAATCATGAATCAAAACTCACAGAACTGCAAGATCTGCTTGTCAAAGCTATCCATCAGGATTTTGCTAGAATAACAATCTCAGCAAGAATATTAGCAACGTCTGAAAATAGAAGACAAAGATATGAATAGAAAATAAAAAACCAATATAAATGATGTATATGGATATATATGTATATCTATCTACAACTAGAAGTATCTATATATGATATAAAAACCACAAAATAAAGGGTTTTGAATTATCATCACTTGATTGTTAGTATATAAAAGTCTATAGTAATATCTGGCACAGGCCAGTAACTTAAGTCGGAGAGGAAAAGGCTGCATTTTGTAATTGAACCACTATTTGCAAAATGGAATTTACAAAATGTATATGTTTTGTGTGTAGTTTCTCTATTTTTGAAAGTTGGAGCCTCTGTAGGAGGTATGATCAAAAGATACAGTGAATGTTTAAAAAAATTATTACAGTAAAAGACATGTTGCCATTAATTCCCCTCAAAATACTCCCCCTCACTTCGAACACACTTATCCTATGTTTCTTGCCACTTTCTGAAGCAGTTCTGGAAGTCCTCTTTCATGAGTGTCTTTAGTTGCTCTGTCATGGCTGCCTCAGTGTCCTGAATCGATTTCAAAACGTTTACCTTTCATGGTCATTTTGACTTTGGGGAAGAACCAGAAGTCACACGGTGCCAGATCCAGTGAATAAGGTAGATGAGGACACACCATAATGTTTTGATTTGACAGAAATTGCCATACCAGAAGTGATGTGTGACATGAAGCATTGTCATGATGGAGGATGAAGTAAAGACATGAAAGAGGACTTCCAGACCTGCTTCGGAAAGTGGCAGGAATGATGGGATGAGTGTGTTTGAAGTGAGGGGGAGTATTTTGAGGGGGATTAATGGCAATGTGTCTTTTACTGTAATATATATTTTCTAATTTAAACAGTCACAATATTTTTTATCATACCTCATATTTCAGTTTATTTTATATTAGATACTAAAATACCTTATCTTTTGCATACTCTGTGTCTACCTTTTAAATCTTTATGCAATTTTTAAAATGTCGACCCTTAGAAAAGCAGACTTTAGCATTTTGAACCTCTTGGTACAATGGGAATAAGATTGTTATCTTAAAGGGTTGGAAGAGTGGAACACCTGAAAAATCATGTCCTTTTTATATGAACCCATGAAATAACTATATACTTGTGTTCCTAGATTCTAGTTGAGACAACAGAGGGTTGAGCAAAATTTAAAACTGAAAGGTTCTAACCATAAATTTATTTGTTTTGGGTGTGAATTGGGAGAAGACTGGCCATACTTTAATTTTAACAATGAAGCACTTTGTTCTCATTCAAAAATGTGATTTGAGAACTGATATGTTAGGAAGACAACAGTGGGAAACAAATAAACAGAAGTCTGAGGGTGTGGGAGGGTGTGTGTTTATGGGGAATGATCTAAAAATAAAACCAAAGATTTACAGATTGTAGATAGATCACTGACAGAACTGCTAGTGTGTGTACTTGAAAGTAATAAGACGGCCATTAATCATGGCCCGATTTTTCAAACTGTGCCTCTCTTAATTTGTCTGTTCTCATTCCCAGGCCACCGAAGTATTGAACACCTATTTTGAGCAATGCTCCCTGTAAAGCAGTGCGGGTGATACCTGGTGAATACGCCCCATTCCTGCTCTCAGGAAATAGCAGGGGAAATAACATAGGAGTCTAAACATAAACAACTGTTACAGCAGGTGGGTTCTAGTCAAGGCCAAAATAAAAGGAAAACTGCATGTTATGTGGACAAAGAGAAAGAAGATTCATTTTTAAAGGGAGATTTTATCAATGACAGCCCCCCAATTTTTGTATAGGATTAGAAGCAGCACTCCAGTTAGAAGGAGGAGGGTGCCCCGAGAATTTTTGTTTTCTATTTCTATGACAAGCATACCATTTTCATTTAGATATTATATTCATGGTGATGTTTTGTATTGCTGTTAAACATTATGAGAAGGGTGTCTAATTCCTTTATCATCCTTTGGTGCAATCACAGTATTAAGGGGAAAAGTGGCATTTGAGCAGAGCCTTGAGGGATATCCAGAGTGGCTGTGGTCTTAAATATCCTCTCTTGGAGAGGGATCAGCATTTGTAAAGACACAGGGAAGCTAAAGAGTGCAGCTGATTCTTAGGGAAAGATGGGTGGCACCTCACTGGAGTGAAGGATATGGAGGAAAGGTGAATGGAAGGGAGGGAGCTGCCTTGGCAAAATGAATTAGGCTGTAGCCGAATCATGGTGGAGCTTGCGTGCCAACCTGGGTGTCTTCTTGAAGCCATCTGAGAGTCATTGGAGGATTTTAAGAGAAGTAGCATGTTCAGAGATAGAATTCATTAGATAGACCCAGTCAAGTTTCTTCCTTGGATTGGTTGTCATCATTATAGTAGAAGAAAACATTATAGTAGAAGAAAAATTCCAGGACAATATTTCTTTCTTTCTTTTTTTTTTTTAAGATTTTTTAAATTGGGGAATTGGGGGATGGGAACAGTGCTGGGGAACTGGGGGGGAAGGGGAACAGACAAGTTGCTGTTGTTTTGTTCTTCAGTCTAGTTGTGGAGGACGTTGCTTCACTGGCTCAAGTTGGCACCATCATTGCACTCTTCGCGGGTGAGGCAGATCAGTCGCCAGCTTCTGGACGGACTCTCACTGCAGCTGCTGGCCGCTCATGCTGGCTGCTGGCTACACAGTAGCCCATGGCAACCCACTGCCACAGGGGCTGCAGCCTATGCCGTCGCCGGCGACTCACGGCAGCCCAGCTCCAGGTTGAGCTGTTGTTCAGCATCTTAGCTGTGGAAGGCAGTGTCACTGGCCCTCACGTGTGGGATCCGAACCGGGGCCCTCTGGCGTTCCAAGCCAGTTCTTAACCATCGCGCCACTCGGCCGGCCCAGGACAATATTTCTTTATAAATAGAATTGTTGATACTCTTTGTTTCTCAGTGCAAGTCATTTAGCCACTAGAAGAGCATTGTCAGGTAGGACTGTTGACTCAGCTCTTGGGAAACTCATAGCTTTTGATTGGGTTCCTTGGGTTTATTTAGAGTGATCTAAATTAGATCAAAGTGCATGTTCACTGCCTGTTTTGTGGCATATTCACAGAATTATGTCAGGACTTGCACATTAATATTTACAGATTTGTTTTAAAATCTGCCATGTCATAATTAAAATCAGTACACTGTTACACTCTCAAGGATTAAGAGAACTTTCTAAAGTGAGATTTTCAGCTTCGCTGACTTCAAAGTAACACATAATACACGAACACTGATTAAATACCTTTGCTGAAAGATTGAGCCTTGATTCTTTCCTGCTACTTTCTTGCTAAAAGAGAGAAATAGGTTACACTTACTTTTCTACAGGGTGCCATAAATAAACATTCAAGGATGTTTCAATTCAGGTGTCATTTAACTATTTTTAGACTGGTAAAGTTACATCTTTCCCTGAAAGGCCTTGTTGAAATGAAAGTAACTTGTATTTAAATATTGAATATGCAATCAGTAAAGAACAGTAATGATTAATAAAGAAATGCAAGACAGCCTTAAAGTAGTGATTTTCTTTTAGTCACTGCATGGCCGGTAAGAATAAACATGGCTCCTATTAGTGAACAAAGTTTAACAAGATTAGGGCCTTGTTGAATCAGAGCAGAAAACTTGCAGTGCTGATATGATACTCCCCATCAGATGTTACTATATGTCCAGCTTCAGTCCATTGATTAATCAAGTGAGTTTTTTAGGGAATTTATAAGCAATGTAACATGTAATTTTTGCCCTTGGGGAATTTACTGTCCAGAAACTACTTTGATAATTGGAATAGCTGTCATTTATCAAGTTCTTGCTATGTGTCAGACACTTAGCAAACAAAGTGCTATGTGGATTAGTTAATTTAATCCTCACCGGAACTCCATGGTAGAACAAATCTTTATTTTACTGATGAGGAATCAAACCCAGTGAGGTTAAACCACTGCCCAAGGTTTTATGGATATTAAGGGAAAGAGACAGGTTTGACACAGGAAATCTAATTTTGGGCCACAGCTCTTACCCACTACTGGATATTGCCTCTAAGAAGGATGCATGTGAGAAAGACACAGGTGGTGTAAACAGATAGAAGGGATGTGCAGTTTAAGAAAAATTTGTTTCCCAAAGACCATTTATAAGTGTATTGTTTAGAATGCCAAAACAGTTTTGCCCCAAACTGTGCAATTGGTGGTGTTTAGTTTTCATGGTCTACTCACAGAAAGCTTGATTACTCCACAATAGGCCCCAGGAAAGCTGGTGTTTAAGAACATAAATTTTAGCATCAGACACAGCCAAGTTGGGGGGGGGGCATTCTCAGCTCTGTCACTCTGGGCTTGAGCATGCCCCTTTTTCTAAACCCAGGACCTCATCCATAGGATTACTGATATTTAATAAAGGGGTAAGGATAAAATAGAATAATGGGTGTCAAGTGCTAAGTAAGATGCTTGACACATATAAAAAGACAGATATTATAGCTGATTAAATAATCATGGGTCCTGAGACCAGGAGACCAACTTCTCTGTTACTTCTTTGTTTATTAAAATTAAAACCATCTCACTGCTTTTATATTACAATAGCAATACATGTTCATTGCAGAAAAAATATTAAATTGTGTTAGCAGTAACATTTAAATTGCCATTTAACCCAACCATCAGAGACAATCACCATTAGTATTTTCATGATTATCCTTCCAGTTTTTATATTTTTATTCCGTTACAAAACATGGAATCATTTTCCCTAATACTGTTTATTAACTTGCTTTTAAACCTAGATATATATATATAATGAACAATCACATTTCATTAAATAGTCTATAACATCATTTTTTTTCTGATAGCATAGTATTCTTTGGTATGGATGTATCATAAATTTACTTAACTATTCCTTATGAACAGGCATATAAATGTTTACAATTTTTTTCTAATGTGAACAATGCTGAAATAAACAACCTTGTAGGTAAAACATGCATGCATGTTTTAAATTAGTTTTAGTCTAAGTTATTAGAAATAGAATCAGGTGGTCACGAGGTAAACACTTTTGCTGTTTCCTGCCAAACTACCTTTCATAACAGTTGGACCAATTTATATCCGTGCCAGCATTATGTGAGAATATTAATTTCCCTGAACCATCACCAACACTAGCTAGATCTATAGTTGCCCACCTGATAGGTGAAATATTATCTATCATTTTAATTCTAGGTGTTTTTTTTATTATTAATGATGCTAGAATTTTTTTCATAGTCTTATTGGCTATTTGTAATTTTTTGTAACATTGATATACTTTATTTTTCTCTTGAGTTAATTGTCTTTTTATTACTAAAAGTACTAATTATAAATCAAGGCTCTTAACATTTGTTTCATGTGGTACAAATATACATATATATTTATTTCTGTTCGTCATTTTATTTTAAATCTTATTTCTGTACCTTTTGATGTGTATGTATAGACGTTTTTACTGTTTCAAGTTTATCAGTGTTTAATGTTTTCTTTTCCAGTTGCATTTTTAAAATTCAATCTAGAATTTATTTTGGTGCATTTTGTTATATAGGAATTAATTTTAGTTCAATCAACTGTCATTAACTGCATGCCTACAATATACCCGGTAACATGCCTTTGCTTCGGCAATAAAGGGTGCATAATACAGGCAGAATTCCTGCCCTCAGGAGGCAGATGCTGCTTCAAATGGCTCATTAGTTGTCTCAGAATCAATCATTGATGCTCATGAATTACTTTTTCAGTGGCTTAAATTTCCCTTCATTACATGCCAAACCATGGATATGGTAAGGCCTGCTCACAGACTTCCCATTTGATACCATTTATTTGTTTCTCTGCTTCTGTGGCTGTATTTCACTGCTGTAATTATTATAACTTTAAAACAATGCATTTTGATAAATAGTAAGGCAAAGGCTAATTTTATTTCTTTTGCTTTATAAAAAAGCTTTCTTGACTTGTCCATTTTATTTGTTTGTTTGTTTGTTTATTTATTTATTTCTATATTTTTAAATTGTGGAATAATATGTATGACAAAATAAAATTTGCCATTCTAACAATTTTATGTGTACAATACAGCAGCATTAATTATATTCACAATATTGTGCGACTGTTATCACTGTATCTTTCTAAAATTTCTCATCACCTCAAACAGAAACTCTGTACCCATTAAACAATAGGTTCCCATAACCCCCTCTCTCCAGCCTTGGATAAACTCTGATCTACTTTCTCTCTCAATGAATTTGCCTACTCCAGATGTTTCATATAAGTGGAATCATATAACATTTGTCCGTTTGTGTCTAGTTTATTTCACTTACCATGATGTTTTCAAGGTCCATCCATGTTCTAGCGTGTATCAGAACTTCATTCCTTTTTGTGGCTGAAAATATTCCATTGTATGTAATATCACGTTTTGTGTATCCATTCATCTATCAGTAGTGTCCCTTGTATGTTTAATACTTCTGGAAGAACTTTAAAATCATTTTGTCAAGTACCTCCCCCAAATCCTCTAATGTCTTCTCAATATCTTCTCAGGTCCTTTTCTATCTATTGGGTCTTCGGAAAAGTCATGACGCATGTTTGAAACAGATGGCACCGGTTCATTTTTGGAAGTACTAGAGTCATTTGCATCTATGTTATTGCTATGTCACTTGACAGCTGACAGTTCTAGCTTCATTCTAAAAAACAATTGAGCAATTTGGTTGAGTTTTGGAGATTTTACAAGTTGAAGATGGAAGACCAAACTGTGCATGTTTGCCATATTTTATTGTTTTACTTTCATTAAGGGAAGAACATGAATCAAGCTTGTGAAAAGTTGCATAAACTTTATGGTGACAATGCTCTATAAGAACATAAATGCCAATGATGGTTCACAAAATTCTGTGCTGGTGATTTTGATCTCAACGATGCTCCTCTGTCAGGGAGGCCCACCGAGGTTGATGACCACAAAATAAAGGCATTGATTTAGTCAAACCCGCATTACATGACACGAGATATGGCAGAAACATTGACCATCCATCATTCAAGCATTCATGACCACCTGAAGAAGCTGGGATATGTAAGCAAGCTCGATATTTGGGTTCTACATGAACTCAAAGAAGTTCATTTGATGCTGCGCATAAACATCTGCAATATGCTCATTAAATGTGAGGAAAACGACCCTTTTTTGAAGCGACTGATAACTGGTGATGAGAAGTGGATTGTTTACAACAATGTGGTGTACAAACGGTCTTGGTCCCGATGTAACGATTCACCTCAAAGGACATCGAAAGCAGACATTCATCAGAGGAAGGTTATGCTCTCAGTACGTGGGATTTTAAAGGTGTTGTGTTTTTCGAGCTCCTACCAAGGAACCAAACAATCAAAATTCAAATGTGTACTGTTGGCAATTGGACAGTTTGAACGAATCCATCATCCAGAAACATCCAGAGCTTATTCATTGTAAAGGAGTTGTGTTCCATTGCGACAACGAGAGACAATACACAAGTTTGATCACCCATCAAAAATTATTGGAGCTTGGATGTGATGTGTTGCCACACCCATCATACTCGCCAGACCTTGTGCCATCAGACTTCCACTTGTTTTGCCCTTTTCAAAACTCTTTGTGTGATATAACGTTCAATTCAGATGAGGCTGTAAATCAGCACCTTGTTTAGTTTTTTGCAAATAAAGACAGGTCCTTCTATGAACAAGGAATTATGAAGCTCACTGAAAGATGGCAAAAGGTTATCGAACAAAACAGGCAATATATCATTGATTGATCTTTGTTTTTTATATAAATAAATGACCTTTGAAAAACATAGACAAAACACGTCATGACTTTCCCAAAGACCCAATACCTTTCATTCTGTTAATCCTATCTCCCCAGGTTACTACAGTAGTACTGAGTACCTTCATACTGGCCCAAGCCCAGCATTTTACCCTCATCCTTAAACCTTTCCTTCCCTCAAGCTGCCCCATGCTTCAAAATTAGCTACTTCCATCTTCATGCTGCTAATAAAAAGGAAAGAGCCTCAGTGTAATTGATCTCATAGAACTACTGGGGAAACACTCTGAATTGTCACTAAATTATGAATGTTATTAGTTGTCTGTTAGTCCTGTTAGTGTAAAATGTGTATTTTAGGAAAAGAATGTTCATAAACTTAAATGATTTGCTATTTTTTTTCAAATTCCAATAGTATCACAACATATCTTTTAAAATTTTAGTCTATAGGAGGGAAACATATTTTTGAGTCAAGGGCCAGCTTCTTGAGTTGGCCTGCCCATACAAGCTATCTTAAGGCATTCCTGATTTGTCAGGTGTTTTCTCTGTTTTCACTGAGAACCCATTAATTTTCTTTCCTTTTGGGATGCTGACTATAGTAATAACATGACTGACTTCAGTATTGGAGGCGATTTGTGCATCCCATTGGCAGTGGGTAGTTGTAAATCAGGTACTGTTTTAAAATACAGACTTCCTTTAAAAAATCAAATGCTAAATGGTGTATTCTAGTCCATAGTTCAGGGATGGAAAAGAAATGAAGACTGGCATAATATGAGATAGCTTCATGGGTATTCCAAGAATAACTTATTTGAAAAAGTTATGTTTCTTCTGTTCTTTGCAAAGGTAAAGACAAACTCCTAGAAGAAAGAAACTATTCATTAGTGGTGTTTATCTAGTTACATGTGTAGTAGGAAGAGCAGTGGCTTTGGAATCCGTGCAGTCTTGGTTCAAGTTCTTGGTTCTATCACTTAATAGCCAATGTTACCTTAGCCATATTAATTATTTATCTAAGCACTAGTTTCATCAACTGTAAAATATACCTCTCTGAGTTGTTTTTATTTATTTTTATTCCTTTAAAAAGATTTTTATTAAATATATAGCTAACATACAATATTATATTGGTTTCAGGGGTACACCATAGTTGTTCAACACTTATATATCCAAAGAAGTGATCACCATGATGAGTCCAGCAACCATCTGACACTGTACTATGCTATCACAATATTACTGACTGTATTCCCCATGCCGTACATTATATCCCCATGACTTCTTTGTTTTATACCTGGAAATTTAGACCTCCTATTCCTCTTCCTCCTTTCCCCCCTTTTAAAATTTATTAATTACAGTTGACATTCAATATTATTTTATATTAATTTCAGGTTTATAGCATAGTGGTTAGACATTTCTATACTTTAAAATTAATCCCTACCTGGTAGGAGCTACAAAGTGATCCACAGTTGTTCCTTTCCTGTGCTAAATCTGGAGGCATGTGGGAGAGGCCATGCTGTGAACTGAGAACAGCTGCCACCCAGTACCAGGCCTGGGGTAACTCTGCAAAAGCCAGCACACCCAGGGGCCTGCTGCCACCTGTCACTGATAAAGCCTCAGGCAGTATATGTATTAGGTAAGTCAGGGTCTCAGGGAGTCAGTAGAGTGGGACAAGTTGTGGTCACCGGGTTAATATAGACCCTGGTTTGGTGCTAGTGTTGAGCCTGGAGTGACTCAGCAAAAGTTTCAGAGCACATTGAGGCCAGTCTGTCCACCTGGGGCCTGCTGGACCCTGATAGTTTTTCAAAAAGGAGAGCAATGTGGGCGGGGCTGGCTGCTCATGGAGAAAGTGCCTCCCCAATTGGGGGAGTTGGGTGGAGCTGGGTCCCAGATGAGTCAGCAGAGAGGAGCTTCAGAGTTCACCAGTCAATCAGATTCAGGTTTGACCTGTGGGGGCGGGCTCAACATAGTAAAGATGGTGCCCAGCTGCATGAGGGGAAGACTCCTCACAGGGAAAACGCTGACTGTCCTCCCGTCCTCCCCGTGAAGCAACACACTTCAGTCTGCCCCTGTGTATCTCTGAGGCCCACTGAGTCACCGCCCCACCAATGGAACCCAAGGTGAGTGCCTTAGAGTGAGTCAGTGCTCAGGCCATTTAATAGGATGTCTGGGTTTCCTGCAGCCTTCCATCCCACCCGGACAGTTGGAATCCCCACTGTTTTTCACATCCAGATGTTGTGGGGACTCATCTTCCCAACACCAGAACTCTGGGCTGGGGAGCTTGCTCTGGGGGCTGTGGTCCCTTGCTCCTCCAGGGGGAACCTCCGTGGCCAATATTTTCTGATTCTCAACCACCACAGGGAGGTTTGGGGCCTATTCTGCGTCTCTGCCCTTCTTACCAGTCTTGACGTGGCTTCTGTATATTTTCAGTTATAGTACTTCTGTTCAGCTGGATTTCAGATGGTTCTCTATGTTGATTGTTATATAGTTTAGTTGTAGTTTTAATGTGTTCACGGAAGGACTCAGGCGTGGTGTTTATCTACTTCGCCATCTTGAATCTGTCCCTCACCGAGTTGTTTTTAAAGAGCAAATAAGATAAGTAGTATGAAGCCTCCTAGCAATATATAGTCCACTGTATATACTCAATGAAGGTCAATTTCTTTTTCCTTCCTTCCCTAAATAACGACAAATTAGTCTGTATGGGGGAAATTATTGTACTGAATATCAAGCCTTCTTGGTTAATGGCTGAATTAAAAAATGTCTCAATTTTTAAAAAATGCCTAAATTTTCTTATGTGTAGCTATCATTTTTCATGCTTTGCTAAATTATGGTTCTTGCAGAGTGCCTTGAACTTTTTCAGTACAAAGCACATTGTAAGCAGGATGGAATTAACATTATCCTTGGTCTATAAAATGTTATACCTGCATTCTTAGTGATTGACAGTATACATGTTTATACAGTTGATGTTGCCAAGGACATATTCTTGCCTGAGTCCTGCAGCAGTGTTTTGCCACCTGTAACTGTGCTGAATAAAAGTAGTCCCATCTATCATTTCTGTAGCTTTTCCTCATAGAAGCAGTCTTGATAAGTATAAGAAATCCAGGACATCATAGTATCAACAATTCTTTCCTCTTCAAAGACATCTTTCAGACAAGGCTCTAACAGTCCCTTACAAACATTAATTATATAAATCTTACATACTATTGCTTTGTGGGAGGTGAAGTGTTTAGTAAAAATTATCATCTAAACAGAGGCTGGCTGTGCGGAGGCAGGATGGAAACATGAAAAGTGGGAAGTGGATGCTTAGAATGCATTTGTTGCCTATATGAAGTCAGCTGTTGTGCTTGGCTGGTCCTGTGTGCTCTTCTGTTAGTTTTTGACTAATGTATAAAATACAGGCTATTCTTTGTTAGGGAGACATTTGTGAGTGGTACGAGCTACTTGAATACTAAAGATATTAATTCTTAAGGTTAATTTTGCAAGCTGCTCACCCAGTGGCACTCTGAGGTCTGGCGTTTAGTTGCTCAGTGTCATATGATGCAGAAACAACCACAAATTGAGCTCAGCTTGAGTCATGGTGGCTCAGTCTGACTCCTGTAGGAAATTAAATGGTAAATAAGAAATTTGGGACCCCTTCATCAGAGCATGTCTTACTGCTAGAGAATGACTTAGTGGAGAATTGAGCTTTAAAGTTAATAACAATGGTGTATAGGATTTATATGATTTGTACATATATATTAGTGTCTACACTTTTTGTTTATTTTATTTTGATCATTGTTCCTAATCTGTGGACCTTGCAGCAGTAGTAATGACTAATTTTTTTGAGAAAAGTCATTATTTATAAAATCCTAAAAGAAATCACACATATATTATTTATTTAAAATTTTAATAATGCTTTTTAGGCTACCAGAAATAATATATCCATTTATTTATAGCACAATGATAATGAATAGATTAATAAAAATGTCAGCTGTCTTCAATGTTTCAGCACTGGTCATTTTTTACCTTTAGAATGTCTTAGAATGTATGTGTCTGATTACTCTTTACAATGGAAAAAAAAGTTAATATTTTGAAGTTTCTTTGATAGGTAATTTTTTTGTTATGTAGAGTTGATGTAGAACAATAATAGAGAGATCTTGGGTGTTTAGAACCTGGTACATGTGTGTTACTCAATATTTGCTAACTGAAAAAGAACCACTGCCATAAACCATTTCCCTTGGTTGAAATCCTTGCTAATTTGATTGTTTGATTTGTTTCTGACAAGCTTATTGATGATTTCTGCATTTTAAAAACATAATTCAGAATGGAAGGATTTTATTTTTTTGGCAAAAATCTTATATTTGAGTTATACTTTCTCAGAAAACATAAGAGCTGCTATGACAGTTAATAGGAACGACCTGTGAACATTATCTTCCCGGTCTACATTACCCCTTTCCTCTCTTTCCTTGTGGTACTCATATTTTCCTTTGAAGAGCCACCCCTCCTCAGTGTGTAGTAGCTATTTGTTGGGGTAGCATTGAACTGCCTCCAGTTCAGGGGTGCTTCCTGAATTGGTGTAAACCAACCAATTAGAACACTCCACTTCTGCTTGCTATAGGCTTATAGAAGCTTGTGTGGCAGTCCCAGGCCACTGGGATGGGTGCCTGAGAAATTCAATAAGTGAGCAGATTGAGAAATGTGAGTGCGAACACGTGAAAACCATCTTCCCATGAGACTTGTTTTAGAATCATGAAGGAAGGCTGAAGATGACATTATGGAGAAGGGCAAAATCAAGAAAACTGTAGAAAAACAGAGTCAGATCTCTGAATGAACTACACTTGAAGCCAGTCCTAACTCTGAACCTGACTGTTGTTTTAAAAACTAGTTTGTATGTGGTTGTCTGTTCTTTCTAGTGGGAAAACAAAACCCAAAAACCTTAGTTGATATATAGCCTTATCCTAATCATATTATATTATTATTTACATGTAAATGTTAAAAAATACTAGATTCTCCAAAAATATTTTTATTTTGCTTTTAGGGAGAGGCATAACTAATTGCAAAAGCACAAAAGTTTTCCTCTGATAGATGAAGACACTTTTATATATTTTCGATAACAAAGTCATTAGAAAAACATATAGAACTTTATAAGACACTCACAAATGTCCCTTGTTAAAAACATTTTCATGAGTGTTCAAGATATTATAGGTTTTGCATGGTACAATCAATTCATCCATCTATACATATTCCTGTTAGGCACTGTTCTTTAGGAAATAAAGGACCCTATTATGAAGGAACTTACAAAAAATAGTCATGTTAACCAAAGGTCCCATTTTGGTAACCTTTGCAGAGTTGGTGTTTTCTCATGCCAACAAGTATTTTACTTTATATTTTGCTTTGGTTTCCATTATTGTTCATTTCAATATCGACCTAAGTCAGATTTTCCATGAAGAGTCATCCAAAACTTAGAATACATTTGGAATTCTGTTTCTCACGATCTAGTTGTATCAAAAGAGGGATCAAAGAGGTTTTGTTCTGTTTCTATAATCAACTATTTCTTTCAGAGGGCAGATTCATAAGAGTTTGAATTATGCTTACAAGGCAAGCATACAAGGCAAGCAGCTACATGGCATTTTAATTACCTCCCTCCATTCCAATGAAAAACACCACGAGGAACAAACAGATGTCTAAGGTTATATTCAGTTTGAATCTCTTAACATAGCAAATAATTGGACTATTTACTTTCTTCCTAGGCTTTTTCTCTTTTCTTTTCTCCTATCTTTAGTCTGTTTGGTTCCCTAGCTCTTCTTTTTATTTCCTAAGCATTCACCTTTTGTTAATGTTAAGAAAATTTCTACTTGACAAATTCTTCTTTCTTCTTGTTAGACTCTACGTGACATAGTATTAATATTCACAAAGAGAACAGATGGCTGCTTTGGAATCCACTAATTATAGTAGTACCTTGCTTAAACTTAATCAACTAATTAAAATCCTCAATTAACTGTAGTTGTTAATTCAGCATATACGACCCCAATGTTGACCTCATGATATAGTGAGTTTGCAAATAGGTATTTAGAATTCTTTTCCTTCTCTTTGTTGTGAGGAGACAAAAACAAAAGGCAAGAAAATACTCATGTAAGGGGTTTACTAAAACTCTAAAAAACCTCAAACCCTAATATCCAAAGTTTGCTCTGGCATTAGTATACATCTAAGCTAAATTTCCATATTTTCAGCATATACATCTCTGATATCATTCTTTTCAATCATTGTTGAAGTTTAGATTAATTATTAGTTCTTTGATATTTTCCATTCAATTTGATGAGCCCTCATTGACCTTCCAAAATATTCAAAATACTATGCTGTCAAAGCAATGAAAAAAAAAGTTTCTTAGTTACCATTGCTGCCTAAGAAGTCACCTCAAAACTAATGGCTTAAAATAACAGCAGTCATTTTATTATTATCACAGGTTCTGTGGGACCAGAATTCAGGAAGGGCTCAGATGGTTGGTTATGACATTGAATGTGTCACATGGTTGCACTTAGCTAGTGGTTGGAGCTGGAAAAGCAGGGAGCTGAAGGAGCTAACGACTCTCTTCTTTCACATAGCTTCAGGGCTGATCCCTGGAGTCTCTGTAAGTGGGCTAGTTTGGGCGTCTTTACAGTATGGTGGCCTTAGTGCATTGGGACTTCTTACATGGCACTTCAGAGCAAGCGTTCTAGCTAACAAGGTAGAAGCTATATCACCTTTTATGACCTAGTGGAAAAGTCATGTAGTGTCATTGCTACTGCATTCTACTGATTACAAGTGAGTCACCAGTCCTTCCCAGTTCAAGGGGAAGGGAATTAGATTTCACGTCTCATGGAGGGAGTGGTAAGTTTTCAGAAAAGCACATGGGACTGGAAATGTGGTCATCTTTGGAAAATATGATTTGCCATGATCTTTTCTAAAGAGGCTCATAATCTAGTGGATAAAACCATGATTCTAACATCAGGTCCCTGGGGAAAAGTCACAGGGTGAGCTATAAGACATTTTGCATTTTTAAGGGAAACAATGTGACTTTGTCAGATACCATGTAAATTACTACTAGTAAGTTGTTTGGACCTAATTTCTTAATAAATAGAACTGATAGGCATTTTTTTAAAATCCTAGCTATGTCATGAAAATAATTACAGAGAAAGTTTAGGAACGTCTGGGATAAAAACAAGACATAGAAATTCAACTATGGCCTTAGCAGGCCCGTAACTGAAGTTTGTAGGGTCAAAGGCCTGAATACAAATGGAGCTACTGGTCTGCTCCTTTCTTTTCCCACTCCAGCTCCTGCCTTGGTGGGGTCACACACATATATGTGTACACTTCAGCTTTACATCCAACTCTGTACCCTATCTCCCCGACTGCCCTGATAGCTTCTTCTTGTCCCTAGGAGGGAGCACACCAGAGACAAATGAGCCCTCTGGAGGAAAGACCAGGAAAAGAGGCCCATGAAAAAGCAGACTCAGTGTGGATTTAAGCAAGGAATTCTGGGGCCCCCGTTACCCAGAATGTGATCTAGGAAAGGAGACCAGGGCTCTGGATGAGTATGCCCCTGGGCCTCCCAGACCCTCAGCCCATTTGGAAGGGTGTGGCTGACTGCAGGGCCTATGACTGAAGGGACCTGGGCAGGGCCTGGTCTAAGGGAGGTACGGAGACCCAGCACAGAACCCTGGTGCTGAATACATACTTGATGAATAAATTAATCCAAGGCCGACTTTGATAAATACGATAACTGAAGTAAACATTGGTGACTGTAGAAATAGGAAAAAAAATTATTAATTCTGAGTATATGTCCTGGGAAGGTTTCTGTGTGCGTAACCATCAAAGATAAGAGGGCAGAGAAGTTAGGAGAAGTGGGATGGGAATTTGGTAAAATGCAGGGATTAATGAAGCGACTAGAGGGAGGCATCAAAAGAAAATCTAGGGCCGGCCTAGTGGCGCGATTGTTAAGAGCTGGCTTGGGACGCCAGAGGGCCCTGGTTCGGATCCCACATATGAAGGCCAGTGACACTGCCCTCTATAGCTAAGATGCTGAACAACAGCTCGACCTGGAGCTGGGCTGCCGTGAGCCGCCAGCCACAGTGTAGGCTGCAGTCCCTGCTGCAGTGGGTTGCCATGGGCTACCGTGTGTAGCCAGCAGCCAGCGTGAGCGGCCAGCAGCCGCAGTGAGCGGCCATCCAGAAGCCGGCGACTGNATGGGCTACCGTGTGTAGCCAGCAGCCAGCGTGAGCGGCCAGCAGCCGCAGTGAGCGGCCATCCAGAAGCCGGCGACTGATCTGCCTCGCCCAGGAAGAGTGCAATGATGGTGCCAGCTTGGGCCAGTGAAGCAACGTCCTCCACAACTGAAGAACAAAAGGACAGCAACCTGTCTGTTCCCCTTTCCCCAATTCCCCAGCACTGTTCCCATCCCCCAATACCCCAATAAAAATCTTTAAAAAAAAACAAACCTAAAATTACACTCATTGTCATGGGTGAATCTGGGTTTAATATCTTCCCAAATCTTATGCAAGTTGAGGGGCCCTCTTTCAAAAGAACAATACAAGGTTAGGTACAAAAAGGTCACACAAATTATACATTTATAAAAGCTCATAAAGCCAGAAATACCAAAAAAATGTAGAAGGAGTAATTTTTAAATTAATTGTCTGCTATATATCTCTATAACACTTTTTTAAAAATACTGTTTTGGCTGTATACTCTTTGATTGCTTCTTTCCTGAAAATAAAATTTATGTTCTATAGAGAGAATAGAAAGATAATTACTCTAGTGTTGATTGACTATTTTAAAAAATGGATAGTTTATAAAATTTTAGCAACATCATTATTAGTAACATCATGTGAATTTTTATAGCTGTTGTCAAATTGGGAAAAACCTCTTATGCTGTTAAACTGATATAGACCTGCTCTTTATGTTTAATAGTCAAGCGTTTGTTCCCTTCAAACTTAACAATTCTGATAAATTCTGTGTTACAGAATTACCATAAACTGTGAAAAATAGGGAGTTTTCATAATTGTGTATAGTGCTGCATTCTCTAATATATTCCTGACAGGAGAAAACATGTGTTTTGATTAGATCTTGATGAGAACCAAAAATCCTCTGTTAAAATTTTATGCACTTGATGATTGAAAGAATTTTCGACAGATTAGCTTCTGGCTCCACACGTTGCAACCTTGTCTCTGCACCACCGGATGCTGTCAGAGCTGAGAGACCTGGGACTCAACCTCTGCCCTGCCCTGTTGCACAGGCCAGGCGGGTTGACACAGTAAGTGGTAAAGGGGTTTTTGGAATCTTTACCTACACTGGGATAGCAGCAATAACTTTCACAGGATAAGCTCTCAACCGTATACATACAATAGTTCCCCTTATCTGCTGTTTCGCTTTCCACAGCTTGTTACCTGAGACCTGTTGCAGTCTGAAAATATTAAATTGAAAATTTAAGAAATAACAATCCTTTAGTTGTAAATGGTGTGCCACTCTAAGTAGCATGAAGAAATCACTTGACATCCGCTCTGACCCCTGGGACGTGAATCACCCTTTTGTCTAGCATCTCCATGCTATCGATACTCGCACCCATTAGTCATGTAGCAGCCATCTTGATTGTCCAGATCAGCTGTCCTGGTATCGCAATGCTTGTGTTCAAGTCACCCTTATTTTACTTAATAATGGCCCCAAAGCACACGAGTAGTGATGCTGGCAATTTGGATATGCCAAAGAGAAGCCATAAAGTGCTTCCTTTAAGTGAAAAGGTGAAAGTTCTCGACTGAATAAGGCCTTTTATCATCTCATATCATCACAAGAAGGGCGAGTATGGTACAAGATATTTTGAGAGAGAGAGAGAGAGAGAGAGAGAGAGAGAGAGAGAGAGAGACCACATCACAAAAGGTTTATTATAGTGTATTGTTATAATTGTTCTATTTTATTATTATTGTTGTTCATCTCTTACTGTGCCTAATTTGTAAATTAAACTTTATTATAGGTGTGTGTGTGCAGGAAAAAAACATAGTCTATATACGGCTCAGTACTATTTTCAGTTTCAGGCATCCACTGAGGGTCTTGGAATTATCCCCTGTGGATAAGGGGGGGACTACATGAAAATGCACTGAAACTATGTATAACTAGTTTAATCGACCTAACTTAATCGACCACCACTTAATCATATTCTCAAGAGGCACATGGCCACCAATGTCACCTCGTATGAGGGAAACTGGAGTGGAAAGAGACAGTGACCTTAACCAATTACTTTTAAAAAACATTACTTTGCACATTTTATAAATTTATGTGCCCATGTGAACCTAATGCTGCAGCCCTCCAAGGGCCTTGGACAGGACCCATGCAAATTAGGCCCTTGAAGCTTAAACTCATTCACATAAGTCCATCTCTCCTCACCATTCTGTCTACATTCACTAAGGCAGAGAAGTAAACGGAAGCAGCGTGTTCTGTTATTAAAGAACACTGGACTGGAACCTAGAGAACTGGAGCTCCCCGCCCCCCCCCCAGGCTCTATTCCTTTGGGCCATGCCCTGGGATTTACTCTTGTTATCTGTTAAGCGTTGGCTCTTCTTTATCTGCAAAAGGAAGTGGGAAATCAGCATTCCAGTTATGGGAACTTCTGGGGCCACCCTGGGAGGGATATCACTTTAAATTATGCAAATTTTGTGCATTTAAATCCATATTATTTCCATGACTTCATGCTGCCATTTCCATAAGTCACACTAATGTCATCATTTAAACAATGAGCAAGAACTGAAAAGTAGTTGAACTCTATATATAGAGAGGTGTACCACAAAACACTCATGAGAAGAGAGAACAAACAAATTATTCTAAATGTCACTACTGAAAAGTATGTTGGAGCAATTTTTTCCAGTTTTAAGAAAGGTTGTCTTGCAAAAAATTTGCAAAAGTCTCATAAACTCTTTGTAAAAACAATTCAAATTTAGAAATTTATATAGCAAAAAATAGAAGTCTCATCTCCAAATTTCACTCCTCAGGGGAATTACTGCTAACAGTTGAGAGAAATGTGTAGCCTTCCAGAGCCATTCTATGCACACTCGATGGCAGGATGACATTTTGAAATATTAACTGAGGGTTTTTTTTTTTCCCTCCACTGTATTTCCTGGTGGTCCTGGCCTTTCAGCCATTCCATCAGCTAGCACATTCTACATTCATTGCCTCAGGGAAAAGATGACCCAACTGAATGCATTAAAAAAAAGAAGTCAACAACTTTTGAGTGTCAAATTTTAGTTTCTAGCCCTTGTGGGAATAAAAAGAGATTTGAAAGAATATATAAGTCAGAAGAAGCCTTAGAGTTTTCAAGACTAGATAAAAAATGATTTCAGTTCTTGGGAGAAAAGAGATTCAGAGAGGAAGAGAGGACCTGTAGTAGCTAATGCTGCTTCTCTCTGAAAATTTGAAAAAGGCCACATTTTGGTGAATGAATTACTATAAGGTGCCCTGTTGAGTGGATCCTTCCCAGGGACTGTGGCTTAGATAGCTGACAGCACTTTTGTACAAAGACAAAAGCCCCTCCTTTTTCCAGCAACCTCAGCCCCACACCGAGGGTCTCCACTTTCTAGATGTCAGCCCTTCTCACGCCTAAGCAAGTATCCTTGCACAGTGTTCAAACCACATAACTGTATAATGCATCCTTCATTGGGAGTTCCTGAGAAAGAAGGTCCTCTGTCCTGCCTCCCCAACTCAGGTGAACTTGGGGGTAGAGAGAAAGGACACAAGCAAGGTGTAGGGAATTTGGAGGTCGAGGGGTTGAGGCTGCTTTCCTGGTAGACCCTCAGCAGGGGTGGTGGCGAGTCCCCGGGAGCAGAAGAAATGCCACTGGGGTGTGTCTAGATCAATGAGACCTTAGACAGTCTCTCAGAATTTTCTAAAGCCTAGGAGGAATGAAATGACTCTTGGAAAGGGTATGGCAATAGTTGGGAGAGCCAGACTTGCGGAGGACATAGAAATGGCATGCATGACCCTAAGGTAGGTGACCAGATAGGGTGAGAATGGATCCTAGGGCACCAGTACTGATAAAGGACAAAGCCAAGGATGTCTCCACCCACATCTCAGCCCTACATAAGCCTTCCTGGAACTCAAATGCAACATCAGGAATTAATTTTCTGTTACTACATAAAAATAAGGTAAAAACAAAATAAATTTGTTATTTTTAAAAAGTTACATTTTTTTGTGTATCTGAGTTTTTAAATCGAGATTCATACTTCATTAGTATTGTAATGTTCATAAAACTGTATACTTGGCAGTATATCTGGAACAATCTTCTACATGAGCACATATCAATCTACCTCCTGAAAAAAAAATCCCTTCACAATATGGCTCCATGTAGCATTTATCTAACCATTCACCAGATGTTGGTGTATCAGTGTTTCACTTATGAATACTGCAACAATAATTACCCTTTTACATAAACCAACTATTGTTGGCAGAGCCTCTCTGAGACATCTTTTTGTGTACCTATGTACCAGGTATTGAGAGAATTACATTCCAGTTGGAAACACTCTTGGTCTCACACACATCAATATGACAAATCATGCACTAAAATTCATGCTCTGTTCAATTTTTTTAGCACTAATATCTTTTTATCAAATGAAGTATTGTTATGTGGCAAGTTTGTATTTTAAAGAAATAAAGTGAAGGCATTCTGGATTGTTGACGGTAGAAGGCTAGGGCATGTGCTGCTCTGGTCAGCTCCCTCTCCTCCTCAGCATCCTAGCGTTTCCCCTACTCCTACCTCTGAGTCAGCTCCAAGGCACAGGGCTGACACTGGGTCCCTCCCCATGCTCGCTGCTCAGGAATGCCACAGGAAAAATTTAGGATGTCAGTCTGGCAAAGGCAGCTTAGGTGCTTTTTATGGCTTTTTGACTCTTGCTTTTGTGAATTAACACCAACTGGTGTGAGGTTAGTTGTTTCCCTTTTGTATTTCCTTAATATTTAATATATAATTCAATTACAGCACTTACCACATTGTTCTTTCTTGAAAATACTATTCCAGAAGAGCTATTCCCTTTAGCTTTGAAATCTACAGAACTTACCCATAAAACCTGGCAAGTACTAATTTTTCCATGAAGGCCTTCTGAATGAATGAATGAGACACACACATTTGCACAGCTTAAATATAATGCACACAAACTTATTTTTCAAATACACAGATACTTTTAAAAAGTACAAATGTACTATTTTAGTCTTCTCTCGTCTTCCTTGGACCAAATATGGGTATCTAAGTATTCCTGTTTTAGAATAGATTTATAGAAAAAGGTTGGAATTGGCCCAAATGTCCCACATAATATTCTTACAGCCACCTTTGGTAGATGACATAATGAGAGCAGCATATGTACCTATAACAACTGCTTTTGTGTGTGAAGGATGGATTTGGTAAATGTTAAACAAAAATGAAAATATGTCTGCTTTTTACATCTGAGAGTTATGAGAATCAAAAAGCTGCGCACTCCACTCAAACTTTCCTTTTTTAATCAGGATGAGTGGGTCGAAGACCCCATAGAATGGAACACAAAGAGTAGAGAGCTCATGATACATGCCTAGTAAGTAATGGAGGGATTTTTCCATATGTGTCAGGCTCCAACAGGAAAACAATGGCTCCTGTCCCTCCAACTCCTTCCCCAAAGGCACACAACTCAGTCCTTTCCTGCATGTCCCTCAGCCTCCTGAGCTACTGCCCCTCCACCAGAGACCAGGTGAGTGTTTGGAAGTGAGTGAGTCTATATGCAGGCTTTATAAGTGAGCGTCTGCGTTTCCAGCTGCCCTCTGCCCCACCAGGATGGGCAGACAGAGTCCTCATTGATTTTCACTGCCAGATGCTGTTGGAACCCCACTTCCTGGGACATGAACCCTGGGCTGGGGAGCCCTGCATAGGCCTGGGATGCCTCCCTCTTCAGAGGGGAGCTCTACCATCGAGGTGTCCATCCTGGCATTCAACTGCCATCTGTGGGTTTGGGGTCAGCCCGCTTCGCGTCTCCTTGCCTCCCACCAGTCTCTATGTGGTTTCTTATTTGTACCCTTAGTTATAGGGGTTCTGCTGAGCTAGTCTTCAGATGATTCTTGAGGTTGATTGTCCTATAATTTACTTGCAATTTTGGTGGGATCCTAGGAGGCAGTAGGCATAGCATTTACCTAATCCACCATCTTGGACCTCTGAACTAATAACATTTGCTGAATTGGTTATTTCAGTGAGGGTTGCTAAGTGGTGATTTTCCAAGTCTATCATTTTAGAAATGTTTATTAGTTGGTTTTGTACTGTAAGGAAGAGCTTTCTCTTCATATGTATGTATGTATGTATGTATGTATGTATGTATGTATATCACTATGGACTCATGGATTCGTATTTTTTTCAATAGTTTATAAGTTACTATCATATTATTTTGATGCTGAAATTTCGAAGAGTTGACTAGTAGGAAGCCCTTCAAGCTGACGTCTTTGTCCTTTTGACATATCCCCATCAATCTTTGAGCACTTCCTTATTTTCTGCCACAAAAAGATATTTCAGACTCAAGTTGCACTTTCCCAGACTTGGTTTGTAAGTGGAGAATGGGTGTCATTTTGCATCTAGGCCTTTTCAGCAGACAAGCTGGAAAAAGCCACAGGGGTCATTCAGACCTTCCTCTTTTCCAATTTGTAACTCTCTTCTTTGTCAGTGAGAAATCTGTATACTTACTTATTTGCTTAATCTTAGAATATGCAGAAAGTAGTTTCAAAATCGCTAACCTGTAAGTCTATGAGAAAAACTCCTACTGACTAGACTTTAATAATTGTTAACATGTCTCTTTGTCTTCAGCCTGAAGGTATATAGTCCAACTATTTCACTTAAAAGTTGCTTGAGTTAGTTCTCCCGTTTGCCCCTCAATTTGGTTCATTTGTTTATTTCTGTTTGTATTCCATCTTCTAGTCCCCTCTCCCCAACTACCCTTGTTTTCTTGAGTATATTAAGCATTCACATTGTTTTGCAAGTCAAGATTAATAAAAAGTGGTGTAATTTCCCACCATTCCTTTTATTCTCTTCACCAATCTCATTAGTTTCTATTTTATCCTGCCTGTGTTTATTTATTCACAAATGAGTAGATATATGTATATTTTCTAAATTTCTCTTATTTCTTACACAAAAATAACTTTCTATAGATATGGTTTTCTTTTTTAATTTAACATATATCTTAGAAAGCACTGCATATTGGTTCACTATGCTATTCTTTCTTACAGGTATATAATACACCATTGTGTGACTGCACCTAGTTTATTCAAATGCTCTTCTATAAATGGGCATTTCAAAATTATAAACAATACTGCAATGAATAATCTGAATCATATTGTATAGAAATATTTTTGGAAGTGTATTTTCAGGGTTAATTCCTAGAAGTGGGATTGATGGGTCAAAAGGTAGGCACATATGTAGTTTTGTTAGCTATTGCAAATCCATATTCATAAAGGTTTTGAACATATCAGCCAGCGATGTATGAGAGTGCCTGTTTTAAATTTTTGCCATGTAATAGATGAGAAATATTATCTTATTGTAATTTTAATTGACATTTATTTGTTTTATTATTAATGAGGTTGATTATATTTTACTATGCTTATGGGCCATTTTTATATCTTTTAAAATGAGTTGTCTATTTATATTCTCTGGGAACAATATTTAGTTGCCCCATGGAATAAATGGAGTAAGTAAAACAAATATGCACATCTTTAAACACTTTTTGAGAGTGACCAACTCTTTATTTAGAGAGGGTTGTAGGTTTGTCTACCACTTTTGGTATAAAGATATTCAAAGCAGGAAGTTTCATAACAACTAGAGATGCTGTTCTTATGTTTGCAATTGAGTTTGGGAAGAATGAATAAGAATAAGAGCTGTTTTTTTCCACTTAGTTGGGTGGTTGAATGAGCTGACCTTTAAGGTCTCTTCCATGGGTTTTATGATTCCATGAATCATTCTCTGCCTCAGGCCAAGTTAGTGATGCAATGGCTGGGAAGGTGTGGGGGTCAGAGGTAAGCTTGAGATGTAACAGGTAAGTGGGTGAGAACAAAGGAAAAGGGGAGAGATTTTAAACAAAATTACAGAGTGAGGAAATAAATAATTTTTTATTCTTCTAAAACCTGGTATCAGAAGGGGGAACAAAAATGTACATTGGTGGAAAGGAATATTGGTTGAATAGGGAATGACAGAGGCAAGTGGTAGTGTTCATGGTAGAGGATGAATTCAGGGAGTGGGACAGGAGTCTAAGGATGAGTGAGATGACAGAAAGCATCACCAGCCAATGTTCTAATGGCAAGAACACAGCAGTTATAGGGATGCACAAAATCCTTAGAGTGATTTATGCCTCTTCCAATTTCATCTTCTTTGTATATACATATAAAAAACTACTTTGGATAAGATAATCTAATATAAAACCTGTAAAATTTTCTGAATACAAACAAATGCATTGCTCTTGGAAACCTGTTTTCAGATTGTAAGGCCATACTTAGAAGAAAGACATTAAGGGTGAAGTGAGAAGCTTCTATAGATCAAGATATTTATTAGAAGACACAAAGTATCTTGAAGCAACTTAATGCTATTTAGCTATTCAGTTGAAGATATTTTCCTTCAGCTGACCAAGGAGAGGTTGAGTTTCTGAGTCCTTGTATGTAAAAGTGGATGTGTCATTTTCATTTCTTCTTAAAGACACGTTTAAAACAATGATATACAAAGGAGAATGACAGTGGTGCCCCTGACACGATGGTGACTTAAAATGGGTATATAGGGCCGGCCGAGTGGCGCGTTGGTTAAAAGCTGGCTTGGGACGCCAGAGGGCCCCGGTTCGGATCCCACATATGAGGGCCAGTGACACTGCCCTCTACAGCTAAGATGCTGAACAACAGCTCAACCTGGAGCTGGGCTGCTCGGTGTAGGCTGCAGCCCCTGTGGCAGTGGGTTGCCATGGGCTACCGTGTGTAGCCAGCAGCCAGCATGAGTGGCCAGCAGCCGCAGTGAGCGGCCGTCCAGAAGCTGGCGACTGATCTGCCTCGCCCGGGAAGAGCACAATGATGGTGCCAACTTGGGCCAGTGAAGCAACGTCCTCCACAACTAGACTGAAGAACAAAAGGACAGCAACTTGTCTGTTCCCCTTCCCCCAATTCCCCAGCGCTGTTCCCACCCCCTATTCCCCAATAAAAATCTTAAAAAAAATGGATGTTTATAATGTCTGCCTTTTAGAGTGATGATGATGATGATGATGATGATGATGATGAAGATGATGATGATGATGATGGTGGTAGTTAATAAATAGAAAGACTCACTGGAAAGCCTGAGCTGCTTTCTTGCTGGTATGATGGAAGCTTTCTATCATGATGGGGGTGAAAAAAACCTGAGAGTGAAAACTCATGTGTAAGCAGCACCAACATAGCATAAATAAGGAAATGATGTTCTCCTTTAAATGACCTCCATGGTTCCTTACCCTTCTGTGTTGGCTTCCCTTTGGTCGACTTCTGAATGGCTGAGCTGTGGAAGGTAAAATAAATAGCCTCTATTTTCATCCATCTGTGCCCTACATAGCTCTTCCATTCTGAATCGAGCAGAAAGAACAATAAAAAATGTATTTTATTCACCGTTTGGCTCTTCTTTCTTTTTTATTTTGGATGAATGCATTAATCCAACAAACATTTACTGAAGACCCTTCTAAGTTCAGCACTGAGTAATTCTTTATAGAACCTTTCATTGAACAATGTAGTGAGTATTTATTTATTTTATGAATGCCCATGTAAACCACCAGGATGTAAGAGGGCAGGAACTTTGTTTGTTGTTTTATTGCCAACAAGAAAACAGTATTTGACACATGATATGTACTTAGTGTGTGTTTAATGAATAAAGGAATGAATGGATGGATAGTTGGATGGATGGAAAGGAGCTACGCGGATGAATAAGATGGAATATCTTACCCTTGCGGAACTCACAATGGTGGGGTGAGGGTGGTAATAAGTGCAAAAATAGGTCATTTTAAAGCAATGTGGTGATTCAAGTGATGGAAATATATACAAGAGCTTATAGGAACCCATTTTCTAGGCTGGATTGGAGGTGAATCTGATGGAAAAATATTATATAAACCTGACTGTATTATTAATAGTATTTGTATAGTTGTGTTTTATTCACTGTTTCTTGTCTTCTCCCATCTTTTCCAACTCAGTATTTAATGTCTAGACATGACTAGGACTGCCCGATAGCTAAAGTATGAACTTAGCAATAGAAATAGTTAATAGTTATTGAGTGCTCTACTGCATGCCATTCACTAGTCTAAACCATTTTTTTTCTCATTTGTTTATTACAACAACCCTCTGAAATAGTTGCAGTTTTGTTTCCCATTTTATAGGTGCTTAAACTGAGGCACAGAGAGCTTAAATGATTTGCCCAAAGACACACAACTAGCAAGAGGTAGAATGAGGATTGAATCAAGGCACTTAGTTCTTGATGCTCTTTGATCAGTGCTCTCATGCTTTTTCTCCTTATCTTCCTATCAAAATGTATTTTCAGGACTTTCTTTACACTAGGATATTAGGGTCCAATAAGTGTGACATGTTATTTACCTCCTGAATATTTACAAGAGCAGAGTACTAAGACAAAGGCATAAATTCCTAATTGTAGAATCTCAGTCGCCAGCTGATTGGAACAATTTTTTTGGGAAAGGAACCTTTAAAAATGCCCCCTAACTCATACCACTTTACCCATCTGTTCATTTATTAAATATTTATTGAGTACATAATGGGTATGTCGCAGGTTGTGTTCTCTGAAAGTAGCCACCAAGATGGAATTTGGAGTCCAAGATGTTTAGTAGAGATCAACACCTGTGAAAAAAGGGGGCGGAAGCAGAATTAGGCCAAGGGAGAAGTCAAACTGCAAAGCAGGGCTGACAAAATCTTGGCCCACTTGGCAGGGAGCTCTGCAGTCAGAGCTGCCCATCAGAGTTGTCCTGAATACACTTCAGGCCTTTATCCTCCAATACCACTCCCATCTCCTTGCTTGTTTACTGGATTCAGGCTTCCAGAAAAGGACATGACCTCAGGTGAGGCAATTCTCTATCTACAGCTGAGGCCAACCATGATGGAGCCAACAATTAGTTGGATGCTGCCCCAACTCCCAGCAGCTGGGTCGCAAGTCTTTTTTTGAGGGGGCATATGGATGGCACATCTCTGTGTCTCCTACAGGGTGCCAGGCCCTGGGCTACATGCAGGGAAAATGTAAATAAAGAAGACACAGTCCCTTTGCTCGAGGAGAAATAGTTCCATCTGGTCTATCAATGGTTACCTCTGATGATTACTTTTCTTAATAATTGTGATTGTCCAAAGCCCTAGATGAGGGGCTTTCCTGTTTATGGGCAAACAGTCACAGTGTATTGAAAATAGCACAGATGGACTTGGGTGTGCCCTTAGGGAAGTCACTTATGCCCAGCTTTTGTTACCTATCCATGTGATAAATATTACAAATATCCTTGGAGAGAGTTCTAGAAATTAGACAAGGTATTTATAAATTTCCTAACAAAGAGCTCTAATACTTAGCGAGTGCTCAGTAAATGGCAGCTCTAATTACTAACCTCCATCTCCTAATAGACTCTTGGCTATCATTGGCCTTCACTGTATATCTGTCATGGTGAACTTGAGTCATCTTTTCTGTCCTTCGTTTTGACCATGACCCAGCTTCTCAAATATGTCTGGACTCTCATATTTTCTTTTGAAGCACTTTAGCTCTCTGCTTCTTATGAGGTTACCTTTGTCCATTTTCTCCACCCCTGCTGCTCGTATTTGTTTCTTTCTAGGTAAACTTTCCTTAATGCTTCTACTCCAACCACAAGTTTTATTTCCCTGGCTACAATGCATGTCTAGGAAGCCTGCACCCTTTAGCTCAGCAGACATTCTTACACGTTAAAACGTCCTATTCTTTCATAAATTCATCCAGGATGACTGAAAAACAACAGGAAATTCTCACTGACACACATCCTTCATGATTCCCTCTTTACTGTTATTGAATATCCTATAGCATATGTTTTCTATTTGGCTTACATAGATCATTCATAGAAATTCATTACTAGGGACAGATAACCATATTATAAGCCAGAAGTAATCTTAGAAATTTTGGCTTGATCTACCTCATTTGAAAGATGAGGAAATTGTTCCTACAGAAGTTACTTAAGTTGCTCATATTCACACAGCTAGTTAAGCAGACATTAGAACCCAGATGATTAAAGCTGTTTAACATTGTGCTCTTGTCTGTTCTTTATTTCCTGTGTTAATAATGCCATCTTAAGTTTCCTGTTCCTAGGGTATAAATACACGGATCAGTATAGTCACTGGGAATTATTATGTAAGAGCTTAATGAACATGTGAGGATAGATAGTTCTCACCTAACTTCTGTTTTCCTAGTCACCTCAGAATAAGGAGAGATGGAACAGTCTTGAACAAGAAGCTCTCTTTGTCTTCATCTTTCCTTCTCCCCTGTTCCCACATTTCTGCCAGGGATCACACACCCCTAGGTAGGATGTTTCTGTAAGACAATACTTCAGGAAGAATTGGGGCCATTTGCTTACCTTCTGGTTCCAACCATCTTGCAATCCCAGGTCTTAGATGTCAGTTTCCTAGGACTTTCCTTTAGGATGAGGGCAGGAGTCTATATTGCAAGACTAGAGATGTGGGGATTTGTAGGTGCAGCAAGTGCTCTCAAAGCTGAGCTGCTCAGGGGAATGTACACTTAATCTGGGATGTAGAAGGGGAAATAGTCCCAGTTGTCTGCTCGTGAGGTAGTGCTATCAGGGCTTGAATGGACACATTTCAATCATGTGCATAATCCCTGATTGTCTCCTTCTCCCTAAAACAGCTCAGAACCAGTGACGTTAGAGGCCTATGGGATTTTCCCTTTGTTCAAACTCTGGGTCATGGTGCTCTTTGCTTACAGTTTAAAGTATATTCAGAAAAATCAGTTTGTTTTGGGGCATTTCCAAACCACGGACCTCCTTTGCATTCCTGCCCTTTCTACTGTGTCCCCTGTGGGATTTGCAGAGGAGGATGAGATAGTCTGGGATTAAAAAAAAATTCCATATTTATTAATTATAATGATAAATTTGTTAATTTGGGAAGGTTATCTTTAAGCCAAAAGTTATATCCCAAAGACCACGTAAGTGAGAAATTGCAGATTATCTCACAGGTATTTCTGAACAATACATTTTAGGCTTACATAACTTCCTCTGGATAACTCAAGTTTCAAATTGGGTGTCCTTTCAATGTGATGGTTGTTTGGGAAATTTTTATTTTCTCTAATTTTTAGAGTCACAAGTTCAGCAAACATATCTTTCCCATTGGGTTTTGAAGCCCAAATACAGTTTTTACTCATTAATTGATAAAAATATGGTTTGCGAGTTCTGACAATTAAGTTCGTGAACTTGTAACGATGTTGTTAACATTTTTTTATATCAGTGGGATTATTCATTATGAATTTGTACCAACTGGACAAACAGTTAACCAAGTTTACTATTTGAAAGTGTTAAAATGGCTGCATAAAAAAGTTAGACGACCTCAACTTTTCACCAACAATTCATGGCTCTTGCATCACGACAATGCACCAGCTCACATGGCACTGTCTGTGAGGGAGCTTTTAGCCAGTAAACAAATAACTGTATTGGAACACCCTCCCTACTCACCTGATCTGGCCCCAATGACTTCTGTCTTTACCCAAAGATAAAGGAAATATTGAAAGGAAGACATTTTGATGACATTCTGGACATCAAGGGTAATACAATAACAGCTCTGATGGCCATTCCAGAAAGAGTTCCAAAATTGCTTTGAAGGGTGGAGTGGGCGCTGGCGTCAGTATATAGCTTTCCAAGGGGAGAACTTCGAAGGTGACTGGAGTGATATTCAGCAATGAGGTATGTAGCACTTTTTCTAGGATGAGTTCGCAAACTTAATTGTAAGACCCCGTATATTATTAAGCGATTACTGGGGATATAAATGCTACTTTGTAATTCTGAAAAACCACTGAATTTTAACTTACTCTTCTTCATACTTCCTATACAACAAAGAGGTCATTGCACACTTTCTCCTTGTTGTAAACATCCATTCACAGGAATGGAGAGGTGATTAAGGAATGAACTGCCTCTGTCCTCATGGAGTTTAAAGGCTGGAGAGAAATAAGACCTTGAACAGGCAGATATATACTAGGAAGACATTACCTCCTTAAATACTCAACATGATTGTTTAATAAAATTACAATTTAACACCAGGAAGAATTGTTAGAAATGGCCAAAGAGATAAATACACCCAGCGATATTTCAATCTGTGTTGAATACAGTGGTGATTGGGCGGCAACTCTTAAGAGGATTGGATAAGATAAATGGAAATTTTCACAAAGATAGCTTTGTCTTTGAGTTTGTAGTTTCTCCCCTTTTCCAAAAGAAACCTAGAAAATGGCCTTTAGGCTTCAGTTCGGAGTCCCCTATTAAATCTGTCTTTTCCTGTAATGGCCTGGGTCATCACAGTGGGTAGGGAGGGAATGTTAGCCTGGCTTCATTTTTATTTGCAGAGATTCAAAGTACTGAATTCTTTTCAGAGGCCCTGAAGATATTTTATTTACAAATATAAATTAATAAATAAGAACAATGGAAACTTCCAAGAAAAGAGACTGTCTCTGAACATCAAGAAGCCTGTATCAGTCAGATCTGCTAGCCTCTGGAATAGAGTGCCTAAAAAAGTATGAGAAACCCTGTTGCTTGATATCATTTCACACTAGAGTGACTAATCTTATAATAAGACAAAAGAAATCATAGCTTGCACTAACAAAAGAATAGATGAAAAGACTTAAAGATTTTCTACCTCTAGGTAGTTTCTCTGTAGCTTTCATATGTGACCATTGCCAGCATCGTAAGGATGATCATTTCCTAGACAAATAGGTTTCTATTGGATATATAGTCTCAGAAAAACATAGTATAGAATAAAAAGCAAGAAATTCCAAAATAATTACATGACAATAAAATTATAGTGAGACATGTACTTGCCCTGCACATATGGAATAAATATTCCCCAGGATAAAGGAAAATATTGGGTGAGTTTTCAGTCTGTTTTAATTCCAGAAGGTCATGGTGGATATATTGCATTAGAGTCCTTTTTTTGCTTTCATGATAGGTAGAAACACTCAAAGGGGGCACCATAGCATCTATAAAATTGCAGATGGACTCCCCTGCTATCCCCTTATCCCCATCCATCTCCAGCACTTGGCATCATTTTAAAAATTCAGCCCAGAGTGCAAAAGGCAGACACACCACATTGTACACCTTCAGAATGCACTAGTTTCAACTTTTTAAAGGTTTAGATTCATTATTATTGTAAAATGAATGTAGGGAGATATTTGCTTCTATATGGTGACTATTGAATAAAAATAATTTTATTTTTTTGTTCTTAGAATTATATATTGGAGGAAAAAGAGAGGAACCTGACAATCATCCAGAGGTTCTGGTCTTGTTAACACAAGCAAGTTTTAGCATTTAAACATTATAGAAATGATCCAGTCTTTCAGAGGAATCAGGAGTAGTTTGAAAGTATCCAGACCAGGGTATGGACTACAGCAAGCTAGGACAATTGCTCAAGTTCTAGAACTAGAGACTGGGCTGAATGCTTCAGGTAGGAAGCTCTGAGACAGGGAACAGCTGGGCATCAGTGTAGGAATAGTCAAGCAAGTCCTACATGTAGGCAGAGGTCAGTAGGCCCAGCTTCTGGGAGGCTAGCGGATCAGGAGAGACTCAAGGTGAGCCATGAAAAGAAGACAGAAGCGATTTGTTCTCGGCCTCCCTTTGAACTCCTGCTCTGTGGGTGGGCCAGAGCTTGCAGGTGTCTGTAGTCAGGAGAGAAGGGCCTCACTAAGATCAGCTTTCAGCTCGCTGTTATCCTCACTCCTTGTCTCAAGCTATTCAGCAATATTGCATCTTTAATGGTTAAGCTCTGGAGCAGGTGGCTATTTGTAAGGCTACTAATTAGATAAAGGGACTGATTTGCACCAGGATGCAGATAATGCATGGAGTTGTGCCAAGACCCACAGCTCAGGAGTTTATGACCCTCAGCTACCATGGTGACCATGCCTATTCAGTCAGAAGAGCCTTTTTGTTGTGGAATAGTAGGCTGCACGCAGGCTAGAGCGTCAGCTTCTGTGGAGTTTGAAACTGAAAACTGAAAATGGAAGAGAAGAGACAAGTAGGCAAGAGGGCATTAAATTTTCCATTTATACCTGCGTGGGTAGATTATTCTGTGGATTCAGTCCCACTCACTTATTAGAAATAGGAGGGTCTTTCCTTGCAGGCAACTGTCTGATGAGCCTGAGATTTGGAAGGAAACATTTACTTGTGGATCTTTTCTTCTTGCACTGTCTTTGCACTTCACAGCCCTCACCTCTACGCTTTTGATTTCTTATTTTTTCCAAATGTTTTGTTGTGATCACTAAACAGAACATATTGTAAGCTGTAAGCTCACAACTCTAGGAATAAAACCTGAGCTCCATTTTCTGGTTTTAATGTATGCAATATAATCATAGCATTCTGGAGCTGGGAGAGGCTATAGAGATTATAGTCACATGCCCAGTTTTGTTGGAACTGTCCTGTTGTCCCAGAGAAACAATTACTAGCTGCCCTTTTTACACTAAAAAGTGACATGGTTGGGCAGTGATAATCCTATTAGTTTATGTTATCCAACTCTTCATTTTATAGGAAGGTTCAGAATACAGCAGGTCCTCAGATAACGTTGTTTTATTTTAATGGTGATGAGATGCTGTAAAAACTTAACTCTTATTTATATTTAGCCTATGGTAAAATTGGTTTCATTATACAGTAGTACCTTGGTTTGCGAGCATAATTTTTCTGAAAACAAACTATTCGTAGTGCAAGACATTGTTTGTTTACCAAGTTAAAATGTGTTAGAAATGTTTGCATGTCTTGCAGAACACTTGCAAACCAAGTTACTCACAATCCAAGGTTTTACTGTACATTGTTTTCCTTAAAGTTGCAAAACCTATTGATGACATTAAATGAGAACTTACGGTATTTTTAAATTTTGACCACAAAGCTGAGGAGTCCGAATTCTTAGAAATGTAAAGAATCATCAAAAGGGGTACATACAAGTGGGTGACATGAAGGATTATTGAATCAAGGCTGGATTGAGAAGAAAATAAAGCCAGAAAGAGGCTGACTGATTAAGAGAAGGAGAAGAGGGAGAGATCACGCACAAGACTGGAGAGAGAACAGACAGATTAAGAGTCATGCAGTAGAGAACCAAAAGGATAGGAAGTTGTGGTCAGAGACTGGGATGTTGAATTTGTAATTTCAGAGGTAGAGCATTAATAGTGTGGCTGGGGGGCCAGACGAGTGGCGCGTTGGTTAAGAGCTGGCTTGGGACACCAGAGGGCCCCAGTTCGGATCCCACATATGAGGGCCAGTGACACTGCCCTCCACAGCGAAGATGCTGAACAACAGCTCAACCTGGAGCTGGGCTGCCATGAGTCGCCGGTGACAGCATAGGCTGCAGTCCCTGCTGCAGTGGGTTGCCATGGGCTACTGTGTGTAGCCAGCAGCCAGCGTGAGTAGCCAGCAGCCTCGGTGAGCAGCCATCCAGAAGCCGGCAACTGATCTGCCTCGCCCGGGAAGAGCGCAATGATGGTGCCAACTTGGGCCAGTGAAGCAACGTCCTCCACAACTAGACTGAAGAACAAAAGGACAGCAACTTGTCTGTTCCCCTTCCCCCAATTCCCCAGTACTGTCCCCATCCCCCAACTCCCCAATAAAAATCTTTAAAAAAAAATTGTGTGGCTGGGGTTGTGGGGGCCCCAACAGGAAACAAATGATTAACTGGAGAGAGTTCAGTAAAGGGACTGTTTACACAGATATGAGCAGGGAAAACAAACACACAGCAACAACAACAACAAAAAATACAAGGGATGGTAATAAATGTAGGAATTAGCAGTGATAGAAAGCCACATCATTTTTATCCCTAGGCTTGAAGAACCAAGGAGAGGTATATGTATGTGTATGTGGGAGGAGTGGTATAATTGGAACCTGGCTGGTGTGGTAGCTATGGGAGAGGTACTACATCTGGGAGCCCTGGCCACAACTAGATGAATGCAACTGTTGCCAAAACCTTGGCTGGCTGGAAAAGGATGTATGAGGATGGCATCACTGTCTCTTCCCACCTGTGGGTCTCCTGCCAGGGCTTCCCATTGGTTAAACCTAACCAGAGGGCAGAAAGAAGCAGAGAAGCACAAAAGATGGAGTTGCAGTAGTTGTCTGTAAATAGTGGCTTCATCCAGGATAATACTGAGATGTGGAGTGGAGAAAAGATTTAATATTCTTTCCTAGAAGTTTATGTATATTCAATGTTATTCTACAGATTTATAATATATGTTAACTGATTCTTAGAAAGATGACCAGAAGGAAATCTAAGATTCTGAAGACTCAAAAAGTAAAATATATTTAGATAGTGTTGGCTATCTATATTTTCCATTTCTATTATTTACAAATTATAAATCATTCTGTAGGTTATTATAGAGTAAGCGACTAAATATATAGTCCATCCTTAAATAACTAGAAAAATGGAGAAAACATGTAAAGCAGTGGTTTTCAGACATGGTCAACAGGCAGCTCAGGAGAGTGATTCCTGAGGAAAAGGGAACAATGAAGACTCTATTATTTCTACAACTTACTGCTTGTGAGCGTTTCCAAGCTGCAACCCAGGAAAGGGAAAAGAAAGCCTGGATGAATCAAGAAGACAGAGTATATAGTTCATGAAGGCCAACATGACTAGTATTTGCAGAGAAAAATTCCAGAAGGGAGGGAACTACAGAGTGAGAAAGGTTTTCAGAGATTTGCAGAGGGATTCCCTCAAGTCTTTGATTGAATATTTTTATGAGTGAGAAAACTATTCAGGCTGGGGAATGAACTATTGTAAAGGAATAGGTAGAACAATTCCTGGGGCTTATCTAGGAGGGGAATAATTCAGGTTTTCACCAATTAGAGTAGAAAGACCTTGTAATACATGGGACATTAAATAGGGTCTTTAGAAAAGACCAGATTAGCTGTAGACTAAAGGCTGCACTGGACCACCCTAGTACATTTTAAAGCAAACCTTGATAGAATCAAATTGATTACTAGTAACTAAACAATGTCCCAGAAAAGCTTCACAATATTAAAAGAATACAACAAAATCCATCAGCTCAAAGGCATAATGTTTGCTAGGTCTGTCATACAATAAAAAGATTATCAGACATTCAAAGAAACAGGAAAATATGACCCATAAGGAGGAGAAAATTCAACCACTAAAAGCAAACTCAGAAATGACCCAGAAGTTAGACTTAGCAGATAAAGATGATAAAACACAATTATGTATAAATATACTCTTATGTGTTAAAAAAAAGATAAAGAACAATATGAACACAATAAGGAGAGGAAAGGAAATATAAATAAAAACAAAATTAGATTTTCTAGAGTTGAAAAATACAAAACCTGAAATGAAAAGCCCAACAGTAATAAATTAACATCATGTTAGACACTGCAGAAACAAAGATTAGTGAACTCAAATACATAATAATAGATTCTACCCAAAATGAAGCACAGAAAGAAAAATGATGAAGAAAAAAATGCACAAAGCTTTAGTCACTTGTGGGACAGAGTGAGACAAAGGGGAAATACCAGAAAAACATTTGAAGTAATAATCACTGAAAAAAAATTAAATTTGATGAAAGCTAAACAATAGATCCAATAAGCTATATGAATCACATGTAGAAGAAATATAAAAAATATACACAAGGGCAGATTATAATAACATTAAAATTACTGAAAGCCATCAATAAAGAGAAATTATTAAAAGTAGACAGTAGGAAAAAGACCTCTTACATACAGTGGAACGAAGATAAGGGTGACAGCTGATTTGTCACTGGAAACAATGATAATGGCATAATATCTGTAATTTGTTTGAAAGAAAAAGTTGTCAACCTAGAATTCCTTGCCCAGTGAAAAGGTCATTGGAATACAAAGGTGAAATATAGTCTTTTTCAGACATACAAAAGCTGAAAGAATTCATTAATAGCAGATCTACACTACCAGAAATATTAAAGGAAGTCTTTCAGACACAAGAAAAATTATACTATAAAGAAATATGAATTTACACAAAAGAATAATGAGCTCTGGATATGGTCATTATGTGGGTAAAAAACTGACAATTTAATTTAAATCTCTAAGAGATAATGGACTTTTATGACTAGAAGGATAGATATGCAAATATCTATCTCAGAGCTGCTAAGAACTCAGAAAAACAAAGCAAAATAATATAGAAAATAAACTTTGCCCACAAAAAAGACCAAAATGGAATTAAAATTTACTAGCATTTTTGGATATTATATAACACGCATCTTTAATCAAAAGGCATTTCTTTAATTCAATAATAATATCAAATTAGAAAAAATTGTAAACAAATGGACTAAGAAAATTTAAAAAAATTACTTAAACTCTTGTATGTAAACATTTTGAGTTTATTCTTTCTCTCTCTCTCTCTCCCTCTCTCTCTCTCTCTCTCTCTCCCCCTCTCTCAAGTATGAAGTTTCAATGACACTGTGGAGAATATTTGTTTCTCCTTTTTAATACACTTAACATTAGATCATAAGCATTAGTTTATCTTCAAGACTGTCTTTGAACATAATCTTTAAGAGCTGCCTAATATTTCATTGTAAGGATGTACAATAATTTAATAATTCCCTCACTATTAGACTGTTGCCACATTTTCAGGCTAATAAATACTGTTGTATTGAATATCTTTTGAATGCATGTTTAATTAAATCTTTAAGATAGATTTCTACAAGTAGAATTGTACTGAAAAAGAGATCTGAATATTAAAAAATATAATGAACTGTTTTAGAGCAAAGATAATTAACAATGTTTTGTGGGATTTATAACACATAGTAGAAATAAAGAGTATAAAATAGTACAATGGTCGAGAGGAGGTAAATAGAAGTACACTGTTTTAAGGTTCTTATAATAGGCATGAAGTGATTAATATTATTTGAAGGTAGATTATGATAAATTAAAGATGTATATTACAAACTCTAACAGAGTCACTAAAAAAATAAAACAAAGAGGTATAATTAATAACCAGCAGTGGATATAAAATAAAATAAAATAATCTTCAGTGAATCCAAAGGGTGACAGTAAAAGACATAAAAAGAAAAAAAACAGATGGCACAAAAAGAAAATAAATATCACTGTAAAAAAACTATTCATGATAAAAACTCTCAGTAAACTGGGAATAGAGGGAAACTTTCACAACATAAAAACTATTTACAAAACCCTTATAACTAATATCATAATAGGGAAAAATTATAAGCTTTTCACTAAGATCAGGTACAAGGCAAGGATGGCTCCTCTCACCAGTCCTTTCCAATATTGTACTGGAAATCCTTGCTATTGTAATATGGCAAAAAAAAGAAACAAAAGGTATATAGAGTGGGAAGAATGACATAAAATTGTTCACAGATGACGTATCATCTATGTGGGAAATCCAAAAGAATGGACAAAAAAGTGTCCTGGAACTTATAAATGATAGTTCCATGATAGCAAGATACAAGATTAATATACAAAAGGCAATCACTTTCTTATGTCACAAGAGTGAACAAGTGGAATTTGAAATTAAAAACACAATACCATTTACATTAGCAGCCTCCAAAATGAAATACTTAGGTATAAATTTAACAAAATATATACAAGATCTATATGACGAAAATTACAGAGCTCTGATGATTAAAGTAAAAGAACTAACGAATGAAAAGATATTTCATGTTTACGAGTAGGAAGATTCAATATTGTCAAGATGTCAATTCTTCCAAAATTGATCCATTAATGCAACCCCAATCAAAATCCCAGAAAATTATTTTTGTGGGTATTGAAAAATTGATTCTAAAATGTATATGGAGAGGTAAAATACCCCAAACAGCCAACACAATATAAGAGAAAAACAAAGTTAGAGAGCAGACACTACCTGACTTTAAGACTTAATATAAAGCTACAGTAATGAAGACAGTAATAAAGCTACCAATGAAAGACTAAACAAATAGATCAGTGGAATAGAATAGAGAGCCTAGAAAAAGACCCACGTAAATAAAGTCAACTGATCTTTGACAAAGGAGCAAAGAACACAATGAAGAAAAAATAGTCCTTTAAACAAACAGGGCTGAAACAATTGGACATCCAAATGCAAAAAAATAAATCTAGACACAGACTTATACCCTTCACAAAAATTAACTCAAAACATATCGTAGACCTAGATGTAAAATATAAACTGTTGTAGTTGGGAGTTTCTTACTAAACTAAACATACACTTACCTTATGATCCAGCAATCACAATAAATTTTGGTATTTACCCCAAAGAGCTGAAAACTTATGTTCACACAAAAATCTGCTCACCATGTTTATAGCAGCTTTATTTATAATTGTTAAAACCTGGAAGCAACCAAGATGTTATTTAGTAAGTGAGTGGGTAAATAAACTGTGACACATCCAGGCGATGGACTATTATTCAGTTCTAAAAAGAAATGTGCTATCAAGCCATGAAAATACATTGAGGAACCTTAAATGCATGCTACTGGTAAGTGAAAGAAGCCAATCTGAAAAAGCTCTATACTGTATGATTCCAACCATATGAGATCCTGGAAAAGGCAAAACTATGGGGATAGTAAAAAGATCAGTAGTTGCCAAAAGGTGGGGTGAGGAGGGATGTATAGGCAGAGGACAGAGGATTTTTAGGGCAGCAAAAATACTCTGTGTGATACCATAGATGGATATATGTCATTCTATTTTTGTCCAAACTTACAGAATGTACAAAACCTAGTGTGAACCCTAAGGTAAACTAATGGCTTTGAGTAGTTATGATGTGTCAACAGTTTTATTAGTTGTAGCAAATGTACCATTCTGGTGAGTAATGATGATAATGGTGGAGTGTATATATGCATGTATAGGGGCAGGAGATTTTTGGGAAATCTCTGTCTTCCCTTCAGTTTTGCTGTAAATCTAAAACTGCTTTGAAAATACAAAGTCTAAAAACAATGAGAAGAGTAGGGTTTTTTTGTTGTTTTTTTTAAAGATTTTTATTGGGGAATTGAGGGGGTGGGAACAGTGCTGGGGAATTGGGGGAAGGGGAACAGTTACTGTCGTATTTTGTTCTTCAGTCTAGTTGTAGAGGACGTTGCTTCACTGGCCCAAGTTGGCACCATCATTGCGCTCTTCCCGGGCGAGGCAGATCAGTTGCCGGCTTCTGGATGGCTGCTCACCGAG
>NW_017731717.1:197039-211453 GCF_001890085.2 Hipposideros armiger
GCCCAGCTCCAGGTTGAGCTGTTGTTCAGCATCTTAGCTGTGGAGGGCAGTGTCACTGGCCCTCATATGTGGGATCTGAACCTGGGCCCTCTGGCGTCCCAAGCCAGTTCTTAACCATTGCGCCACTCGGCCGGCCCTAGAAGAGTAGGTTTTAACACAACCACATTGACAATGATGTTAAATTGTCTAAACTAGCTTTTTAAAATAGAAATATAAGCCACATATATAATTTATAATTTTCTAGTAGTCACATAAAGAATAAAATGTGAAAATAATTTTAATAACTTATTTTATTTAACCCAAAGTATCTAAAATAATATCATTTCAATATGTAATCTGATAAATGTTTTTGAGATGTTTTCTACTTTGTTTTTATATAAGACTAAATCTTCAAAATTTTGTTGTATTTTACACTTAAAGCACATTTCAATTTATAATAGCCATATTTCAAGTGCTCAAAGCCACATATGGCCAATGACTACCGTATAGTACACTGTAGGTGCAAACACACCAATTAAAAGTCAAAGATTGTCATATTAGATAAAAATAAGTATAACTCAACTATATGTCATCTATAAGAAACCCACTTTAAATATAAAGACAACCAATAATATAAAAGCAAAAGGATGTAAAGATATTCTGTAAGAATATCAAAAGAAATTTGTACTTGGTATAGTAATATCAAAGTAAATTTCATCATAAGGAATATGCCAGGGATAAACAGGAATATTTCATAGTAATGAAGTGGTGAATTCATTAAGAGGACTTAACAAGTCTAAAAGTTAATTCATGTAATAGAAGAGGTTCAAAATATTTATGAAATTAATCTGTTAGAAATGAAATGAGAACTAGACAAACCCACAATTATAGTTGGAGGCTTTAATTGCCGTCTTTGCTGATGGAATCCATAGACAAAAAAATCAATGAGGAAAAGAAGACTATCATCCAAACTGACCTAATTGACATTTTAGAACAATTCACTCAACAACAGCAGAATAAATATTCCTTTCAGTTAAACATGGAATATTCACCAAGGTAGACCACATTCTAGGGTAAACCAAATCTTAATAGAATGAAAAAGTTTAAAGTTATACAGAGTATGTTCTCTAATTATAAAAACTTTAAATGAGAAATCAATAACAAAAATATCTATTTCAGGAATTTTCAAATATTTGGAAATTAAACAACGTAATTTAAAAAAATGGGCCAAAGAAAAAATTACAAAGAAAATTAGAAATTATTTTGAACTGAATAAAATATTGGGATACAGTGAAAGCAGAGCTTAGATAGAAATTTAAAGCTAATTTCTGTTAGAGACAGGAAGTTCTCAAATCCATGATTTAAACTTCTTCCTTAAGAAACCAGAAAAGAAAGAGAAAATTTAACACCAAATAAACAGAGAAAGGAAATAATTAAGACTAGAGCAGAAATCAATGAGAAAGAAAAGAGAAAAAATAGAGAAAAAAAATCAATGAAACAGTGCGATTCAGAGCAATTCTATTCGTAGTTACTTATCGAGAAAACAATGAAAGCATATGTCCACAGAAGGACGTGTACCTGAATAGTCAGATCAGCTTTATTTATAATAGTCAACAATTGGAATGAGCCCAAATGTTTATCAGTTGGTGAACTGATTAACAAATTGTGGCATATCAACACAATGAAATATTACTCAACAGTAAAAAGGAACAAACTGGTGTGTGTGTGTGTGTGTGTGTGTGTGTGTGTGTGTGTGTGTATATTACATGTTTCATTTCTATCAGACACAACATAGATGAATTTTAAAAGTATTATGCAGAGTGAAAAAGCCAGATGCAAAGTTCCATTTTGTATGATTACATTATATGAAATATTAGAAAGAGCGAAACTCGTGATACAAAGCAGATCAGTAGTTTCTGGGTCCCAGGGATAGGGTTACAGGATAGGGGTAGGAACAGGTTTTAGGGGTGATGGAAGTATTCTGTTTCATGATTATGATGGGGGTTACATGACTATATACATTTGTCATAATTCATTGGATTGTTCACTTAAAATCAGTGAGGCTTATTGTATTTAATGGTCGATTAAGAAAAAGAGAAAACTTTGAGCTGTACATGATGTTTTGTAAGTTAGCTTTTAAAAATTATATGTTCATATGCTTATTTAGAAGAAAAAAATCAAATGCAATAAAAGGGTATAAAATGAAATGAAAAGTAAAAATCCTTTCTTTTTCAAATTCTCACTTTTGGGGGCTTATTACTTAAAAACAGTGTCTTATGTAAATTTCCAGGTATTTTATGTTATTTCTCCTCTTTTTATAAATCAACATTTGTCAGGTATGCCTGTGCTTTCAATTTTTCCCCTTCCTTCCTTCCTTCCTTCCTTCCTTCCTTCCTCCCTTCCTCCCTCCTTTCTTTTTTTCCTTCCTTCTTTTAACACAAGGGACTCATATTCTGTGATTTAAAAAAAATTTGGATTAATTTATTCTTTCTTCTTACAGGATGCATATTTTTCTATTGAATGGATTACTCTAATTCATTTAACTGTGACTCCACTGCTAGATATTCAGATTTCTTCCATGTTTTGCTAGAATAAAAATGCTACAATAGATACTCATGGACATATGTTTTTCTATCTTGTGCCTGTTCTGTAAGATAAATTCCCAGTCCTGTAATTGTGGGTCAATGAAAATTTTTGATGAATATAGATCAAACAGCATTTTCCAGATCTTACTAACTTCAACAGTATCTATTTCTTTGTAGCCACACCAATTCTGGGAATTATCAAACTTTCTGATCTTTTCCAATCGGAAGGGGAAGAAAATGTTACCTCCTTGTTTTATAACTAGTTGGTAATGTTTTCCTTGCAATCCAACAGAGCACTGGTATAATAAATGGGACTCTCTGATAATCAGCAGACTCCGAATGGACATGTCTGCTGCTTCCCAGAACCCCTAAGTTCTGATGAAGACCTAATTGGTTCTGTGTGCACAGCTGCTGAATGAAATTACTTAGTTTTTAGGAATCTGTCCTCTTTTCCTTTCATGATCATACCTCATGGTCATACCTCATGAAAACATACACAGTGTGTTTTCTGTGTATACCTACCACTTTAAATTTTACAGAAGTAGAATATACACCCATGTGCCTCCTGGAGTTCATGTTTTTAGTCTCTTCTAAATGCTTTTGCTCTCCCCAATGTTCCCTTCTCCCATTGGTATTTAATCATCTATATGACAAATCAGCTTTACATGTGACTTTCCTAGTGATGCCATATGTTTTCCCTGAATGGGGATAGATGGAGGAATTTATTCACTTTGATCATTGCACTATAACAAATACAATTATGGCATGGGAAATTTCCTACTAGAGTTCAAGAGAAAATGGGGTAACCTCCTCCTTGGGATGATTTATGTGTCTGAATGAATCAGGAGGTTTTCCCCAGATTCTGTCTTCTTTCAAATGTAATCATGGAGATGATGTGTCCATATGCATTACTAGTGAAGGATTTCTCTCCACCCCCGTTGCCAATAAAATAATCACTCCTTTAAAACAGAGGGAATGATTTAGCAGTTGAAGTGTTGGCTTTGAAGCATTTAGACTTCATGGCTTCTTTCAGAGTTTCATCAGGATTGATTTAGTCCTTCATTCTGGAAATACCACAACCACATGAAATCCTAACCATTATAGAAGAGCTGTCTGTAAGAAACCTCAAATCTGGGGACCCCATTTTCTTTGAGATTGTTGAACATACAAAGCATCATTTTCTGAATTGTGACCTTACCCTGCAAACTAAGGACCTAAGATCTTGATCTTAGTTATCCATGGTAGCTTTCAAAATTTTAAGTAGAGAATGTAAACTAAATATTTAGTTCAGTTTTTAAACTTATAATGTTATATCCTTTTCCTTTTTAAAGATTGTATTAAAAGTATAGCTAACATACAATATCATATTAGTTTCAGGGGTACACCATAGTTATTCAACATTATATACTTAAAGAAGTGATCACTGTGATAAGTCCATCAACCATCTGACACCATACTATGCTATCACAACATTATTGACTATATTCCCCATGCTGTACGCTACATCCTCATGATTTGTTTTATACCTAAATATTTGGATCTCTTATTCCCCTTCCCCTTTCTTAAATTTATCAATTATAGTTGACATTCATATTATTTTATGTTAATTTCAGGTGTACAACATAGTGATTAGACATTTGCATAATTTAAGAAGTGATCTTTCTAATTAATCTAATATTCACCTAGCTCTATACATAGTTATTACCATATCATTGACCATATTCCCTATGCTTCCCTTTACACCTCCAGGACTATTTTGTCACTACCAATTTGTACCTTTTTTTTTTTTTAAGCTGAGCCATCCTGCTACCTGTTGGCAGCTCAGTGGCTGCTCAGCTCGGGCTGGACTCAAACCGCTGTTGCTCAGAGCTCAAACTTTTGAGCGAGCTCATAACCAACTGAGCCACTCAGCCGGCCCTCAATTTGTACTTTTTTATCCCTTCACCTTTTTCACTCTGCCCCCCAAATCCCTCCTATCTATCATGCCCCCAAATCTAGTACCCATCTGACCCCATATGTAGTGATTACAATATTATTGACTGTATCCCTTATGCTATTCTCATAGCTACTGTGTAACAATCAATTTGTACTTCTTAATCCCTTTCCCTTCTTTCACCTATACCCCCTATTATCCTCCTATCTGGCAACCATTCAAAATGTTTTCTGTATCTATGAGTTTGTTTCTGTTTTGTTTGTTAATTTTGTTCTTAGATTCCACATACAAGTGAAATCACATTGTGATTCCACATACAAGTGAAATCACATTGTATCTGTCTTTCTCTGTCTGACACTCCACTCAGCACAACACCCTCCAGGTCCATCCATGCTGCAGCAAGAACCGATTCCCTTCCCTGGGAATATATATAAAGGGTATACACATACACACACACACACACACACACACACACACACACACACACACACACACACACCCTTTATCCATTCTTCCATTGACACACATCCAGACCTTCTTGGCCATTGTAAACAATGCTGCAATGAACATATGGATGCACACATCCCCTTCAAGTAGCGTTTTGGGTTTCTTCTGATAAATACCCTGAAGTGGGATTACTGGGTCCCTCTTTGTCTCTTGTTATAGCCTTTGTTTTAAAATCTATTTTGTCTGGTATAAGTATTGCTACCCCTGATTTTTTAATTTTTTTATTTCCATTTTCACAAAATATATTTTTTCCATCCTTTTACATTCTGACTCTGTGTGTCTTTCAATCTGAAGTGAGTCTCTTGTAGGTAGCACATATAAAGGTTGTATTTTCTTATCCATTCAGCCCTCCTATGAATTTTGATTGGAGCGTTTAATCCATTCACATTGAAAGTAATTGTTGATAGACATGTAGCTATTGCCATTTTATTATTCATAATTTTGATTTCTTTTTCCATCTTAAAGAAGCCCCTCTGATTTGGTGGTGATGAATTCCTTTAGCCTTTTCTTGTCTGGGAGGTTCTTTATCTGTCCTTCAATTTTAAATGATAGCCTTACAGGGTAGAGTAGTACTATTTGTAGGTCCTTGTTTTTCATCATTTCGAATATTTCCTGCCAATCCCCTCTGGCCTGCAAAGTTTCTGTTCAGAAATCAGCTGACAATCTTATGGGAGCTATTATACCTTATAAGTGACTAGTTGCCTTTCTCTTGCTGCTTTTTGGATTCTTTCTTTGTCTTTACCCTTTGCCATTTTAATTATAATATGTCTAGGTGTGGGCCTGTTTGGGTTCATTCTGTTTGGGACTCTCTGTGCTTCCTGGACTAGTATATCTATTAACTCTACCAGGTTAGAAAAGTTTTCAGTCATTTTTTCTTCAAATAGATTCTCAGTCTCCTGCTTTCTCTCTTCTTCTGGTTGCCCTATATGTGAATGTTGTAATGTGGGATATTGTCCCAGAGGTTTCTTAAACTCTCTTTATTGTTTTTATTATTATTTTTTCTGTTCCTATTGGGTGTTTTCTGCTACCTTGTCTTCCAAATCACTGATTCGATCCTCTGCTTTATCTAGAATGTTGGTGATTCCTTCTACTGCATCTTTCATTTCAGTTATTGTATTCTTCTTTCCTGACTTTTTTTTTTTTGGTGGGCTCTATGTCCTTTCTTATGCTTGCTATTTCTTTGTTGCAGTTTTCACTAAGTTCTTGAGCATTCTTATAACCATTGCTTTAAACTCTGTGTTTGCTAAATTGTTTGCCTCCCTTTCCTTTAGTTCTTTTTCTGGATTTTTCTCCTGTTTTTTCACTTGGGACATGTTTCTTTGTTTTCTCATTTTGGCTGCCTCTCTGTGTTTGTTTCCATATATTAGGTAGGGCTGCTGTGTCTTCCCGTCTTGGCCGGCCTCATGTAGTAGGTGTCCTGTGGAGCCCAGTGGCACAGTCTCCCTGTTCACCTGAACCAGGTGCTCCAGGAGTGTCCCTTGTGTGGGTTATATGTGCTCTCCTGTTACAGTTGAGCCTTGATTGCTATTGACATGTCAATGGGTGGATAGACCTTCAGGCTGACTGGGTGTGGGGTTTGGCTATGTTTACAGCTTATGGGCTGCTATACGGGGGGCTTACCCAACTGAGTGGAATTCACCCCATTGAGCTCTGGTGCCTGTTGAGACCACCCTTTGTGTATGCTGCTTGTGGGTCTAATTGGACAGTGCCCTGTTATGGTCTGAAGCCAACCTCCAAGCATGTTGGTTCTGGAGCCTCTTGCGAAGGACTCTCGTGCAGGCTCAGGTCAACCACTGCCTATGACTAGCCAAGGGCCACCTAATAGGAGCTACAAAGTGATCCATGGTTGTTTGCTGCCTGTGCTAAACCTGGAGGCACGTGGAAGAGGCCACGCTATGAACTGAGGATGGCTGCCTCCAGTACTAGGCCTGGGGTAACTCTGGAAAAAGCCAGGACACCTGGAGGTCTATTGCCACCTGCTGGATCCCTTAGAGTTCAGCCACTGATAAAGTTTGTGTGGTATGTAAGTTGGGTGAGGAAGAGTCTCAGGGAGTCACTAGAGTGGGAAGAGTTGTGGTCACCAGGTTAATGTAGACTCTGGTTTGGTGCCAGTGCTGAGCCTGAAGCGACTCAACAAAAATCTCAGAGCACACAGAGGACAGCCACTGCCTCCCTGGGGCCTGTGTACTATGACAGTTTTCCAAGAAAGAGAGCATTATGGGAGAGTCACTGTCCCCCCCGCTGGAATCCAAGGTGAGTGCCTGTGAACGAGCGAGTCTGTGCTGTGCCATTTAAAAGGATGTCTGGGTTTTCCACAGCCTTCAGCCCCACCTGATTGGTTGAAATCCCCACTGCTTTTCACAGCCAGATGTTGTGCTGGCTTCCTTTCCCAGCACCAGTACTCCAGGATGGGAGGCTGGTGTAAGGGGCTGGGGTCCCTCGCTCCTTTGAAGGGAACCTCTGGGGCCAAGATATCCCTCCTTGTATGCATTTTCATATAGAGTGCTTTTATGCTTCTTATCAGTTGTGGCTGTGAATAAATAGGTCACTTTGTTTAGGTAATTTACTATTTGAGTGTTACTTTCTGAAACTCTAGCAAAATTAGCCTTCTGTTTAATTCCTGTTCTTAAAAACAGGAAAAGCAAAGAGGTAAGTAAGCTACAAAGCCAGGATACCCAGTCAGAATTCCTGCTTTATGCACTGTTCCAATGAAATAAGTTGCCAGGGATTTGGATGGCCCCTCAGCCTTGGTCTGACCTCTTTAAGGACTGTCACTGTCATCACTGTGACCCATAGTCTTGGTCAAATAACAAAGAATAGAAGAAGTCTTGAGAACCCACAAAGCAATGTCATACATAACGCAGTGTCTGAGGAAGGCAAGCAGAGGTGGAAGCAAAGGATTGAAGTAAAGGTTGCTGGAAATACAAGAAAACACTGTTGTGTGGGAAGCACAACAGCTGTGTGATTGCCAAGATCTCTGTGGAAGAGAGTCAACCAAATTTGTTCCCACACTTGATGGATAGGGAGGGTGTGCAGTCTGTCAGGTGGCTGCATCACTGAGAAACACGGGAATGCACTTAACCCAGACCTAAGCTAAAATCCATTAACAATAAAAATACAGCAGTTTGGCCTTTTCTTTTAGCCTTTATTTAAATGGCAACAGTTCTGTGTCTCTTGGCAGCCCTGAAGCTTCAGCCCTAGTTGTCCCAGGAGTCTGGCATTGCACATGGGAGAGCTGTTTGGACCATCATCCTCTGCACTCTCTCTCAGGGGTGGCTATCTGTCCAGCCTCCTGGGCTTCTGGGCTCCTGGGCGGTTTTTGATGTGTTTTTCATCTGTCCAACACTGCTTACATTCTTGTTGTTTGGGGAGTCTGTGGCAAATCCTCCCAGCCTTGGGAACAAAGGGGTTCTGATAAGTGTCTCTTTAGCAGCTGATCTCTATTAAATAATACATGCCTTTTCTTTTTGTTTTTTTTCTAACACCCTGCTGGTTGGCAATGGCACTGTGTCCCCCTAGTCCAAATACCACTAAGGAATCGGATCCTTGTGAGCTTCATTTATAAAACAGCCAATAGGTCTCAATAAGGGCCCTTTTTTTTAACATCAATCACCATCCTGTTGAGAGTCCTGGGTAGAACATTTCAATTGACCAGAACCAAATTCACTTGTTCAATCACGAAAAATGAATGCTATTCAATTGGTTTCCCTTTGCTCACATTACAGAGTTATAAGGCTAAACATGCAAGCATTCCATTACTAAGATATAGTAAGCCAAATAAGTTTAAGGGCTTCTTTCATCTTAAAGATTGGGTGGCATTTCAAGCATTGTGATAAAAAATATTCTCTGTGTTAATACAGGGTTCTACAGATCTTTAATTTTCCCTTCTATAACTGACATTGATGTAGCATGAACAGATGGCTAAGGGCTCTGTTTAACTGGAATTGCAAGCTCAAACAAATTTCCTAGTTACTCTATGGCTCTGTCTCCTCATCTGGAAAATGGGGCTAATAATAGCACCTATCTCCCAGAGATGTTATGAAGATTTAATGAAACAATCCATGTCCAATGACATGTCCAATTGTAGTAAACCATAAAAATTAGTTATAAAAGCTTCCCCACTATAAGTATGCAGGAATTTTGTAGTTGACTAAATGCCTTTGACTAAAATAACTGTATAAAATTAAAGCTTTAAAAATTATGGAGGGAAAAATTAGTTTTGTGGCCTACATTTGATGGTTGTATCGCTATGCTAAATAAAATAAACACTCCTTTGTTGTTTTCTCCTCCCTCCATTCTCCTCTGGGGGAATCCAGGAGTACATGTGACTGATATATATATTTTTTCACTCCCTTTTCTGAGTCCATAACTCCTGAATATATCTCTCATAACACTTACTAAATTGTACTGGGATTATCCACTCAGTGGTTTGAGTTACCCACTAGGACAAGAGGTTTTTAAGGACAGAGTCTCCTATTTATCTTGTTTCATGAGCACCTTTCATAGCACTTGGCACTTGGTACCATGTTAGGTCCTGAATAAATGTTTCATGACTGATCAAATGTATTTTTAAGGACTTTCTGCCAGCTGATAGCAGTACTTATTAACCACAACCAGAAATTTTTAAACAGTAAAATAAAGCATGAAATGTGTTCATGTTGAGCACATATTATTAATGACAAATATATCACATTTTAAATATCAAATAATTTAAAAGTAGTTCTTAAATTTTGAAATATTTCATACATGTTGAAAAGTTCAGAAACTAAAATAACAGATGCTGCTGTATCTATCACTACAATTAAAAAGCATACTTTGCTTTATCTCTCTGTCTTTAAAAAACATAATTTTAAAGATAGAGACCCCCACCCCTCAACTCTCTCCCCTCTCCCTATTGCTTCTCTCGCCCTTCCTCTCTGTAGGTAACTGCTATTCTGAAATGTATTTGTCTGTGTTTCCTCTATAGTGGAAGTACAAAACTATTGGACGTTTCATTTTCTTAACACCAAAGTAGAGACTTTTCAAATATAGTCTTTTTTTACTTTCTCTTTTTTGATGACATGCTCTTTTCTCTCAGCCAAAAGACCATGCTAATTAGGACAGAAAAAAATGTCACAGCACATGTTTGGCTAGAGGGCCTGATTGCAGAGGGGCACTGATTTTAATTTAAATATAACTATCCCATTATTTTTGTTTGCTTAATAAAAAAGTGTGATCTAAGAATTGAAACACCTTGCATTTCTTGGTCTTAAAACCACAAATGACTTATCTAAACACTAGGCACTTCATTTTTCACAGTCTGTATCGGTTCTGGAAATAGTCACTAACCTCCTTATCATGCGTGTATATGAATATTTCTGCCTGAAGGAAACAAACAAACAAACTGTTGATTTTGTTCATTTTCCTAGCAATATACCTCCAACTGCCCTCTTCCATTTTACACTCACCCTGCATGTAACACAGCAGAGTACACTCCAGAATATAGTTCATTTTATACAACTTGTTACTCCCAGGATTCAGATATTTTTTAAATTGAAGATTAATTCACATGTCATGAAATTCACCCTTTTAAGTGTACAGTTAAGTGGTTTGTAATATACTCAGAAGGTTGTGAAATCATTATCACTATCCAATCCTACGACATTTTCATTATCTCCAAAAGAAAACAAGTACCCATTTGCAGTTACCATTTCCTCTATTCTCCTAGCCCAAGCAATAAAGAATCTGCTTTCTATCTTTATGGATTTGTCTGTTCTGGACATTTTATATAAATGAATTTATATGATCTGTGGCATTTTGTGACTGGCTTCTTTCGTTTCATCAGTGTTGTAGAATGTATCAGTACTTCATTTTTATGACTGAATGAGAATCTATTGTATAGATATAGAACATTTTGTTTAACCTTTCATCAGTTGATGGACATTTGTGTTGTTTCCACTTTTTGGCAATTATAAATAATGGTGTTATAAACATTTATGTGCAAGTTTTTGTGTGAATATATGTTTTCAGTTCTCTTGGGTATATATGTCTAGGAGTGAAATTGCAGGGTCATATGGTAACTCTATTTTAACTTTTTGAGAAACTGCCAAGTTGTTTTCTACAGTAGCTGCACCATTATACATTCCCACCAGTAGTGCATGAATGTTCCAATTCCTCCACACCTTCACCAACACTTGTTATCATCTGCCTTTTTTATTATAACCATCTAGTGGTTATGAAGTGGTATCGCATTACAGTTTTGATTTGCATTTTTCTATTCACTAAAGATATCCGGCATCTTTTCATGTGTCTATTGAACATTTGTATATATTCTTTGGAGAAACGCCTATTCAAATTCTTTGCTCATTTATTAATTGGTTTGTTTTTTTATTGTTAAGTTGTAAGAACATTTTATGTTTTGGAAGTTAGGTCCTTTTCAGATATATGATTTGTAAACATTTTCTCCCATCTTATGTTTTATCCTTTTACATTTTCATAGTGTCTTTTGATGTAAAACTATTTTAATTTTGATGAAGTACAGTTTGTGTATTTTTTTCTTTGGTTGTTTGTGCTTTTGGTGTCATATCTGGGAAATAATTACTTAATCCAAGGTCATGAAGATGTTTGCTTCTAAGAATTTGATAGTTTTAGCTCTTACATTTAAGACTTTGATCTATTTTGAGTTAATTTTTATATGTTGTTAGATACGGTCCAAGTTCATTCTTTTGAATGTGGATATCCAGTTGTCCCAACACCATTTGTTGTAAAGTCTGTTCTTTCCCCCATTGAATGATCTGGCACCCTTGTCAAAATCAGTTGATCATATGGGCTGGCCGAGTGGCTCAGCTGGTTAAGAGCTCACTTGGGAGCGCCAGCTCTGAGCAGCAGGGCCCTGGTTTGGATCCCACATTGAGGGCCAGTGACGCTCGCCCTCTACAGCTAAGATGATGAACAACAGCTTGACCTGGAGCTGGGCTGCTGTGAATTCGCCAGGGACGGTGTAGGCTGCAGCAGGACTGCAGTGGGCCGTGAGCTACGTGAGTGGCTGACAGCCAGCGTGAGCAGCCGGCAGCCGGTGTGAGCTGCCAGGAGCCACTGTGAGCGGCCAGCCAATGACTGGCGACCAATTGCCTCACCTGGGAAAAGCACAATGATCATACCAACATGGGCCAGTGAAGTGACGTCCTCCACAACTAGACTGAAGAACAAAAACAGCAATTTGTCTACCTGTCTGTTACCCTTCCCCGATTCCCCAACGCTGTTCCCTTCCCCCAATTCCCCAATAAAATCTTTAAAAAAAAATCAGTTGATCATAATAAATGTATAGGTTTATTTCTGGGTGCTCTGTTCGATTCCATTGATCTGTATGTCTATCATTATGCCAGTACCACACAGTCATTACTGTAGCTTTGTGGCAAGATTGTAGCTTTGAAATTGGGAAATGTGAGTCCTTTAACTTTTTATATATTTTCCAGATTTTTTTGGCTATTATGAGTCTCTTGAATTTCCATATGAATTTTGGGATCAGCTTATCAGTTTCTGCAAAAAGAGCAACTGGGATTTAGATAAGGATTGTGTTGCATCTGTAAATTAATTTGAGGAGCATTGCTATTTTAACAATATTAAGCTTTCCAATCCATGAACATGTGATATCTTTCCGTTTATTTAACTATTTGTTAAAATTTTTCAATAATTTTTATACTTTTTTAATGTGTATGTCTCCCACTTCTTATGTTAAATTTATTCCTAAATGTTTCATTTTTTCTAATGCTTTTGTAAATGAAATTTTCTTAATTTTATTTTTAGATTGTTTATTTCAAGTGTAGAGAAATACAATATTTATAAAATATTGATCTTGTATTCTGCAAACTTGTTGAACTCATTTATTAGCATTAACAGGTTTTTTTTGGATGTGAATGTCTGAGGGTTTTCTATATACAAAATCACATAATCTGCAAATACAGATAGTTTTACTTCTTCCTTTTCAATATGGGCATATCATATTTCTTTTTCTTGTCTGATTGCCCTGGTTAGAATCTCTAATACAATGTTGAATACAAGTGGCAGGGGTGGACATCTTTTTCTTTTTTTTTTATGCTTGACTTTAGGGTGATAGTTTTTGGTTTTTTACTATTAAGTGTAAGAATAACTGTGGGTTTTTCATAAATACACTTTATAATGTTGAGGAAGTTCCATTTTATTTCTAGCTTGTTGCATTTTGTTTTATTTATTATCATGAAAGGGTGTTGGATATTGTCAGATGCTTTTCTATGTCTATTGAGTAATCATGTGTTTTTTTGTCCCTTATTTATTAACACAGTGTATTACATTGATTGGATTTGATATATTATACCAATCTTACATCCCTCAGATAAGTCTCACTTGGTCCTGGTATATAATCATTATGTTGTTGAGTTCAATTTGCTAGTAATTTGTAAAGCATTTTGCATCTATATTTATAAGAGTAGGTATTGGTCTGTATTTTTCTTTTCTTGTGATATCTTTGTCTGATTTTGGTATCAGGTTAATACTAGCCCCATGGAATGATTTGGAAGTGTTTCCTCCTTAATATTTTTTGGAAGAGTTTATGAAAGTTTCATCTTAATTCTCTTCTTTAAACACTTGGTAGAATTCTTCAGTGAAGTCATTTGATTCTGGGCTTTTCTTTGTGGGAAGTGTTTTTATTATTAATTCAAGTTCTTGATTTGTTATAGGTCCATTCAGAGTTTCTATTTCTTCTTGACTCAGTTTAGGTAGACTGTGTCTTTTTAGGAATTTGTCCAGTTCATCTAGGTTATTTATTTGTCAGCATATAATTGTTCATAATATTCCTTTATAATCCTTTTTATTTCTATAAGACTGATAATAATATCCTTTCTATCATTTATGATTCAGTAATTTCGGTCTTTTCTCTTTTTTCTTGGTCCCTCTACTTAAAGTTTGTTAATTTTGTTGATCTGTTCAAAGAACCATCTTTGGTTTCATTGATTTTCTCTATTTTTTATTCTCTATTTTATTTATTTCTATGCTCATATTTATTTTTTTCTTCATTTTTGCTTGCTCTGGGTTTAATTTACTTTTTTTTCTGATTTCTTTTTCTTTTTCTTTTTTTTGTTGTTTAGCTGAGCCATTTGGAAGCTCAGTGGCAGCTCAGCTTGGGCCGGGCATTGAACCACTGTTGCTCAGAGCTCGCATTCTTGAGCGAGCTCTTAACCAACTGAGCCACTCGGCTGGCATTTTTTTTCTGATTTTTTTTTTTTAAAGATTTTTATTGGGGAATTGGGGAATGGGAACAGTGCTGGGGAATTGGGGGAAGGGGAACAGAGAAGTTGTTGTCGTTTTGTTCTTCAATCTAGTTGTGGAGGATGTTGCTTCACTGGCCCAAGTTGGCACCATCATTGCGCTCATCTCTGGCGAGGCAGATCAGTCGC
>NW_017731717.1:211553-223325 GCF_001890085.2 Hipposideros armiger
GGCAGTGTCACTGGCCCTCATATGTGGGATCCGAACCGGGGCCCTCTGGCATCCCAAGCGAGTTCTTAACCATCGCGCCACTCGGCCGGCCCTTTTCTGATTTCTTAAGGTAGAAGTATAGGTTACTGCTTTGAGATTTATTTTGCACCTTTATTTCATTTTTTAATTCTTGTGAAACATTTTATTTTTAAAAGATTTTTATTAAAATATAGGTAACATACAATATTATATTAGTTCCAGGGGTACACAATAGTTATTCAACATTTATTTATCTAAACAAGTGATCACCATGATAAGTCCAGCAACCGTCTGACTCCTTACCAAGCTATCACAATATTATTGACTATATTCCCTATGCTGTACATTATATCCCCAGGACTTATTTGTTTTATACCTGGGAATTTGAACCTCTTATTCCCCTCACCCTTTTCTGCCCTTATTAAATTGATCAATTACAATTAACATTCAATATTATTTTATATTAATATCAGGTGTATAGCACAGTGGTTAGACATTTATATAATTTATGCAGTGATCCCCCCAATTAGTCTAATATCCACCTGGGACCATACATAGTTACTGCAAAATTATTGACTATATTCCCTATGCATTACTTTACATCCCTGTGACTATTTTGTAACTACCAATTTGTACTACCTAATGCCTTCACTTTTTTCACCCTGTCCCCCACCCCCTGCCCATCTATCAGCCCAATAAATCTGGTACCCGTCTGACACCATACATAGTTACTACAATATTTTTGACTATATTCCTTATGCTGTACCCTATATCCCCAGGGTTACTGTGTAACAACAAGTTTGTACTTAATCCCTTCCCCCTTTTCACCCATTCCCAACCCTTTTTTCATCTGACAACCATCAAAATGTTCTCTGTATCTCTTAGTTTGTTTCTGTTTTGTTTGTTTATTTTGTTCTTTAGATTCCACATATAATTGAAATCACATTGCATCTGTCTTTTGCTACCTGACATACTTCACTCAGCACAATGCCTTTCAGGGCCATCCGTGTCCCCTTGATCTCCTGGTGGAGGGGGGCAGTTTGAATCTCCACAGCCGAGATATCCTTCCTGATTTGTTATGGTCACTCACGGGTGTGGGAACAGCTCATTCTGTGTCTCTGCCCCTTCTACCAGTCTCAAGGTGGCTTCTGTATGTTTGTAGTTGTAGGGCTCAGTTCAGCTAGACTTCAGGCAATTCTCAATAATGGTTGTTCTGTGGTTTAGTTGTAAATGATGTGGTCCTGAGAGGAGGTGAGCACTGTGTTTACCAACTTGGCCATCTTGACTGGAAATTGCCTTGAGTTTTGTGGGGTTTTTTAAATGTAAGCATGTACTACTACTGAGCACTGCTTCATTGCATCCCATACATTTGGTATGATCTTGAGTGTGTGTGTGTGTGTGTGTGTGTGTGTGTGTGTGTGTTCATCAATATCAAAATATTTTAAAATTCTCTTACGACTGTCTTTGACAAGTTAGTTGGGTTTACCACATATGGGTAAATTTCTCAAATTTTCTTTAGCTGTTTATTTCTAATTTATTTCCTTTGTGGCCATACATACTTTGTTTGATATCAATCCTTTCATATTTAATTCAGACTTGTTTTATGGGCTAACATGTCTTATTATGGAGAATTTTCCACCTGTGCTTGAGAAGAATGTACACTCTGCTGTTGTTAGATGGGACTGTCTATAGATACAGTAGGTTGAGTTGGTCTATAGTGTTGCTCAAGGCTTCTATTTCCTTGCTGAGCTTCTCTGTAGTCATTCTATCCATTTTTGAAAATGGAGTGTTGATGTCTCCAACAGTTTCTGTTAAACTTCTCCCTTCAGTTCTGATAGTTTCTGATCCATGTACTTTGGTGCTCTGTTGTTAGGAATATGTATATTTATAATCGTACATATTCAGATTAGGAATGCATCCGTTCATGCCAGAGGAAACAACTGTGTATGGATTGATATAGTTTAAAAGCTGGAGCACACCTTAGTCTTTGTTGAACCCTCTTACAGATGAGAGAAAACGGAGGAGCACAAAAATTAAGTGACTTTCCAAAGTGATAGAGCTACTCGTTATTGCTACAGGCAGGATTAGAATTAAGGTCCTCTGACTCACAAACAGGCACATCTCTACTAGAGTCCAATAGCAGCCAGGAACTGTTTTGCGAATTCTATAAGTTAAATGGCCTTTTTCTCTCAAGGTAGGTATGGATTTAAATTAAAGTCGGTTACACATTTCATGCATGGCTCATAGTAGTATTTGTTTTCTCCAATTATATTTTTATACTCTGCTTATTTTATCCTTAAGCATATAATCCAGATTTGGGTTTTTTTCAAAGTTCACCAATACCTTTATATTTCCTTCCTTTTGTGAACTCAATTTTTGTTCAAGTGACTTATTTGACATGCCATCATTTTACTTCTAGGGATCATTTGTAAGAACCTGAGTGGTCACTAAGAAAACCCAGTAAATTTAGGACTTGTTGGAGAATTTGACTGATATTAAAGGTAGATAAATAGAAGATTACTGTTCATTTGTTCAACAAATATTAAAAGGATTACTGCTATGTTGCCAGGCACCATTCAATAGAGAGCAAAATGACAAAGTTTCTGGTGTTACAGAACTTACTTTCCAACTAAGGGGGAAAGATAATAAAGAAATAAACAAATAAATACGTGTACCTTGTATTGATAATTTCTAAGACAAAATATAAAGCAGGTCAGGGGAATAATATTTAAACAGAGTTTATGGTTAGGGAAGTAAGGTCCCTTCTGATAAGATGTTATTGATTTGAAACCTGAACTAAGTGAAAAGTGAGCTATATTGATATCTTGAGATGAAAAAGCAAGCCTTTGAGTAGGAGTGTGCTGGATTGAATTCAAGGAACAACGAGGCCAGTATGGATGGAGATGGAAGAGGTGGACCAGCAGGTAAAAGTAGAGAGGTAAAAGGGCCAGGTCATTTAGGATCTTGCAGCCCATGGTAATGACTCCCAGTTTTCTTTGAGTTTGGCGGGAGACTTGGAGGTTTTGAGTAGATCAGTGACAAGATCCAACTTAGGCTTTAAAAAGATCACTCTGGCTTTTGTGTGGAAAACACAATGTAGGGGGATGGGTAGAAACAAAGAGACAAATTAGGCAACTATTTAATATTCCAGGCAAGAGATGATGTTGTTTTGGACCATGGTGGTGGCAGAGTTCTAGAGAAGGGCAGGGAAATACTAAGTACTGATAATTTGGGTTAATGAGAGGGAAATGGAGGTGTACAGCAACTAAGTCAACTTTCTTGCTTTTATTTTTGATTGTGTATAGAATTCATAAGAACAATTGTAAATATTTATACTAAATGAACACTTGACTATTCATCACCCAGATTAAAAAATAAAAATATTGCCAGTACCTTAAAAGCCTCTGTGATCTCTGCCCCAATACATTTCTTTTCCTGACTCCCAGAGGTAACCATCAATCCTACATAGTTTTGACCATTCTCTTACGTTTCTTTATAGATTTGTCTGTGATATATACATATATATATATATATATATATATATATATATATATATACCTACACAATACATGTATATTGCTTACTTTGGGGAAAACTCTGTAATAAGCACCTAGATATATAGAAAAAGGGTAATACTGCCACTGTGTGATAGAGGCTTCTGGGAAAAGATGAGTGAACAGAACTGTATGGTCACACTCTGGCTTCAGCTTCCCTGAAAGTTTACAAGACCCTTCACCTGGAGAAGTCTTTGGGAAAGATCTTGAGTGAATCTTGGGAAACACTGGGATACTGGAGAAGGAATACTGGAGTTGAACCAGCAAGCAGATCTGTATTGTGGGCTAGGTTCTAGATTTCTATAATAGCAGGAAAATGGTAGGGGAGGGAGTTGCTCTTTATTTTTTGCTTTTAAGCAAAACACTGCTATAAGCTTCTCAGCTTACCTCCAGTCTCAGGAGGAGATCAAAACAGAATACCTCTGTGGGGTAAACTGAGTGTCCTCAGCTGATCTAGGCTGCAGGGAATGGGGTGGAGGGCAGTAACTTACTTACTCAGCAGGCAGTCAAGACAAGCCAAATACAAATAAAAGTCTGGGACGGCTCATCCAGTCACTCTCAACTCATGATGAAAAGGAGATATGACTGCAAAGTTCTCAACATGAGCCTGTATCTTGAGTCACATTGTTCCAACCTTAACTAATTGCTTTCTTCTCCTAGTATATCTATCATCCTGCAATCTCCCTTTCCCATCCCCTTGAGAGTCCCTTCAATTTTATCCTGTTCCCTGCATCATGTGTTTTTTTTTTTGAGTTTGAGCTTAATTCTACCATTGTCATTATGCTTCTGTACAGTCAATAATCATTTAGGTTAACCAACATGCCATTTTTTGATGCTCTTTGTTCCTCCTTGTATCTTCATCTTTCCATCTGCATCCATTTCCTTTTGCATGAAGAACCCCCTTCAGAATTCCTCTGATGCTTGTCTGCTATTGGCGAACTCTTGGTTTCCTCTTCTTATTTTTAAGCTGTTTTTATTTTACCTTTATTCTGCATTGATAATCAGCAGCAACGTTTTATTTTTTAATTTCCACATGAACGTTTCCTGACCTCCACCTGACTTTCTTTCGGTGTTATTTGTTTGGACCTCTTGGGCCCTGCACGACTGATTCTTTTGTGCCCCATTCAGCCATCTGGCTCCATTGAAATGGGAACTTCAGCATCTTTTCATCATTCCACCCTCATTGCCCCTTCTTCACTGGCTTACCCTGTTCCATATGGAGGCTTTACCTCCTGATCTTCTAGACTTTCTTGTCCTTCTCTTCCTCTTGCCTTTGACCCCATTTCACATTTTCCTCGTTAGTAGTCTTGCTTTGCCCCTTCAGACCAGACTTGGCACTGTTTCTTGGCTAAGCTCTTGACTCCCTCCTTGATTATTACCCAAGTTCCCTTCTAGCGGTGCTGCATCTAGCCACTGGATAAATCTGTCTCCAAGTTAGACTTGGATCCTGGAAGCCCTGACTTTAGTACAGTTTCTATGGGTATAACTTTTCGTCGGTTGATTCAGAAAATTCAGATACTGGTGATGACACATTTAATAGAAAAATGGACAGGAAGGATCTTGGGTGGATGGGGGGAAGCACCCTCACAACTTATCAAGATAGAAATTTAAACATAAATTGGAACAAACTAAATGAAACTTCCAACGTATTCATACAAAACCTTGTTTAAATAGATATGAATTGTATCTGAAATATTTAAGCTATTTTCCTGTATTATGGGTTTAGGGCAATATTTTATAATTTGTGTCTCATTAAAAAGAAGTAAAACATTATTCTCAAAATAATTAGATATGATTATGCCTTGCAAATTTTTTGAGCCATTGAAACTAGAAACTGAGTTGGTAAAGGGGAAGATCATTAAATAATTTTCAAATTATTACAAATGGAATAAAATGTGGTTTACAACATATTGTTCAGAATACTGTACAACAGTCTATCTCATAATACATTTTTTTGACTGATCGAATGCTTTTAAATAAAAGCCAGGTTTTTTTGAGAAAAGCATGCTAATAAGAAAACGACTTTTATAACAGGTTGAGAAAAAAGAGTTGCAACTTAATTTGTGGTTCTGATTTCTGTGTTTGAAGGAATTGCTTTACTGGCTTGGGTCTCACTTTCCCCAGCTATTATATGGGGAGACTAATTGTTGCAAAGTATTACGAGAACTTTAACTGAAAGGTAACTGTCAAAGTACAAATAATAACCAGACATTTTATTATCTTTGTGTTCATCTGTTTTTGAAATTTGTGCTCTTTTCCCAACCTCATGGAAGAAACACCATCCACATATTTCATTCTGTTGTGATAAATTATAAGTAGGAATATGAAAATCAGCTCTGAATTTCCTTTATTTATTTATTTTTTGGTGTGTGTAAACCAGTCTTTCATGTTATTGCACCGTTGTTTTGTGGTTTGTTTTTTTTTTTCCTCTATGTCAACTGCATTCATGTGAAGAGCTTTCTCCAAGGTTAAACATTTGCCTCATTGGCAGTATTTCTGAATTTTATCTGCCAAACTCTTCACATATAAACTGCATAAAGCTTTTTTTTCAACTGAAAGCCTAATGATGTTCTGGCACCTTGTCACTATTAGGACCCTTACAGAGAAATCAGGCAACTGTTGTAATGCAATAATGAATATGGAGATGAAATTATGATGCGAAGAGGGTGATGGAAGAATACTGAAGGGAAGTTCTTTTTATTAGTATTAAAAAGAAATCCTTTTTATCTAAGAGTCTGATTCCACAGAAAAATGGAGTCAGTGATTATAAGACAGAGAGGCAAAAGTTAGGCAAGCTGAGAGTAGTGGGTGTGTCTGGGTTATTCCTCTAGTCTAGAAAGCCACTCCACTTCTGGGAACTGGAGATGATCTGTGAATTTGTGAGGTTAGCACTGCAGCTGGGAGGCGGGACCTGTGGGCTCAGTGGTATGTACAGAATGTGTTTGATCAGTTTCCCCACTTGGGGTTAAAGAAAGGGGCATAAAAAGAATATGATCAAAATAGGCTGAAAGTACAAGTTGAGTCCTGGATAATAAACCTTAGCTTGAATTTACAGTCTAAGAGAAATATTTAAATTCTATTGAAATGTTTTGCTATAGAAAAAGTTTGATTTTTTTTGGAAATTTTCAATATATGAAAAGCACACAGAATATTTTAATGCCTCTGAAAGCATTTGCAGTTCTCCTATTATTCCCCTCCCTACAACATCTCCAGGAACTTGACACCAGCTCGCTCTGCCATTTGGGGAATACACTATGGAAATAAGTATGATGACAGTCTTCATGACCTTACTGTATCCTTGACAACCAATAGATGTTAGTCAAAGATGCCTTTGAGACAGCAAGTATTGGAAACCTCACTTTTTCTTCAGAAAAAACTTTGGTAGGAACTTATTTATAAAGTTTATTGCTTTTATTCCCCCCTTTCCTCATGAGTTGAAGGACTCCACAGACATTTTCTCTCACAGTAACCTACTCTAATGCCAAGAGTATTCTCAGAGGTGTAGATATTTATTCTGTGGGCTAATTACTAGTCCAAGGTCATCTGAGATGTTGGAGCAGAGGCTGAGACCAAACCAAAGCCCTGATCTCAAGTCCTGTGCAAATAACTGTCAGCAGCTCTCCTAAAACTTGTGGACAGCTGATGCAAGATGTTTGTATGAGGAAGAAACAAGAGGTCAGTTAATATGACTAAGCTCTTTTATTTGTGAAAATAGTACTCAAGTAGAAGGGCTATTCTGTTGTACTCTGGAGACATGCATTCTTGAATTACTTCTGTTACTAGCTGTGCTGGTATTGGATGAGTCGCTTATTTGTTCTGTGGCTCAGTTTACTCATTCAAAATTGAGCTTGGTGAGCTTTTTTAAGAGTTAAAGGCGATGATGTAAAAAGTGGAGTGTTATATAAGGATGCAATATTTGGCATTGGCACCATATTAAACAAGGACAATGTAACAAATTATCTCTACAAAGCAAATTTGCATTTAGCAGACTCTCAGTAAGGTTTGTGAAATGAATATGGAATTGTGGAATGTTGGAGCAGAAGAAGACCTTGGTAATCATGGGAAAACAAGGCCCAGAGTAGTTAAGTGACTTAGCTCGGTTTCATAACTTGTTCCTGTTAGGTTCCCTTGTCATGTCCCCAAGTCCCTGACTCCTGTTCTATTGTTCTTTCTGATGTACTGCATTGCGTCTCTTAGACACTGCTTTGGTAGCTTATACCTGGATGCAGAGTTAAACAATACTAAATTCTAGCTACAGGTAATATTTTTAAAAGGTTTTATAATTACCTCCATGTGCTATTTTAAACTTTTAGAACCTATTTTTTCTTTTTCTCTGAAGACAGAGCTATAGGAAAAAAGAAATACTTCAAACACAGGCATGAAGAAACAAACATTTATTTTAAATTAATTTTTATTTCCATTTCAAAAAGGTATGAAATGTCTTTAGAACTCCCCAAGATTTACCCATGTTGATTTCGAAGAATATTTTCCTATAATTGTAAACATGTGATTAGAGGAGTGGTTGTGAGGATAAAGATTATTTCAAACTTTATCCCCTCTAGTTTCTTCCTAATTAAATATACCTAAGGACACAACGTTTCATTCAACAATACAATATTTATTATTTAAAAATATTGATGTAGCATTAAAAGGTGTTAGCAGGAATACAAATGTAAATCATGGGCATGCAATCAATTCATATTTATCTGAGTCAGAACTATATAATTAATTATGTAGTTAATTAAAAGTTAAACACTTTTAATTTAATTTTTAATATTTTATGACTTACACAGAGAGTATTTGGCGAAGAATTAAGGGAAAGTTTTATACCTATTTCTGGCCAAACCAGAAGCAAATCGTAATTGAAACATTCAGGAATATCCATTTGCAGTTAGTTTCCATCTAAATTTAGGAGAATCAGATTCAGTTTAAACCCATCGCTGATAAAAATTCATCTTGTTAAACCTCCCTTAGCTGAATTAATCATATGCCAGTTTTGATTCTTGATCATGAGGTGATTTTGAGCACAGTAATAACAGTTCCTTAGTTCTATTCAAACTATACTCATTTTTTTTTTGCTTGATGATTTAATATCTTATAACACTGGCAAATTAGGAAAATTAGCCACATAAAAAGGCAGAAAGCATTTACTTTAATTGAAGAGGTGCCATGACTTGTATACAACATGAAAATTAATGTCTTGTTCACTTAATACACTTAGGTTTATTTTGCAAAATTTTGACCCCCTGAGAAAGAGAGAGAGAGAGAGAGAGAGAGAGAGAGAGAGAGAGAGAGAGAGATAGAAATTAGAAAAAAAACCCCAAAACCCAGCTAGAAAATTGGAATTTCTTTGTTTATAGTTATGAGGGAAAACATACAATAAGACGTTTATAACTATTGCTCCTTGGGTGAGTCTGACAAGTGTTCAATCATGAAGTGAGTTCAGCAGGACAGCTCCCTTTCAGTGTAGCAAGAAAAGAAGGAAAAATAAGTCAATGTTCACAAAGGCAGTTGAAAAATGAAGACATACCATAGTGACATTTATTTAAAAATTTATTTATTCTAAGCACTTAAAAAAAACAAAAAACAAGTTGAATCTGTCCGCATTTTGTCTGTGCTGTTATTGAACGCAAAATTTGAGAGCTCAGCTACAGCACATGGGTTTCTAGGGCCCTATTCTGGGGAGGTGAGCCTACTGAGGGGGTACTCCTTCATCTCTATTCACTTTTACCTGGAAAGCCATGGCTAGGCTGCAACAAGTCAGCAGCTGTGGCCGAGGTGTCTAGATGGTCAATATCTGCTATCACCTAATTGGCTGAGTCACTTGTTACCTTTAAGAGTGTGGAAGCAATGGTGAAGGTGGATATTAGCAACACCTCCGAGACATTTCCATAATTTTCTTGGATAACCGATAGAACCTGATTCGAGACAGAACAAATATAAAGTAGCAGTAAAAGGGGAGAAAAGGAGGAACTAACGCCCTGGGCTATACAGTCCTAAAGGATCTGTTTCTGAATGGAGGGTTTTATATGACACTTGGGAGTTCTTTGGGAGTCTTTCGAAAAATGAATGCATACCCCGTGTTTGAGGCACTTGTTCCTTGAGCCAATTCGTGTCAACCTTGAAGTCTTTCCATTCTCTGTGCAGTGTAGATCTCTGATCTTTAGTTGAGGATCAAGAACGTGATGACATCGGATTGATTATGGCCTACAGAGCTTGAATGAGAAATCCAGTCAGAATAGGTGTTGCTAAAAACCAGACATGTAAACCATGCTTGCAGTTGAGGATACGCCAACATTTCCATCACATGCATGGTTTGCATATTTGGAAGGTAAAGAGACAGTGATGTGGGAAAGGGAGGTGAATCTAGAGAAAAGAACAATCACTAAAATTTTGGGGAGCGAAGAATACCAATTGATGGCAGACGCTGTCATGTCTGCTTAAGCTGCTCTAGTTAAGATTCCATAGCGGAAGGTGCTGGCAGAGTGAGAAACCAGATCATCAAGGTTTTTCTTTGTTTGTTTATCCTGGTTTTGATGACCTCTAGAAGTGATATACGTAGAGCATCACAAACCTTTGTGACCTTTCCTCTGTGTGTATGGAAGAGGTGTGGTATGTTTTGGGTTCCTCATTATACAGACTCTGACACTCTGAGATTTGCATACAGCAGGTACGTTGGAAAGTGCTCTTGCCAATGACCGACACTTTGAGAGGGTAAGAAAAGCAGGATCCAGGCAGGGAAGATGCTGAATTATAATGCTTTTGCAATAAAAGCCATGGCTACTTCTACGAAGAGCTCTGGAGCTGAAGTAGTCTTTGAGAGTTATCCCCAATTGGGGCAGCAATGTCAGTTCCTAATAAAAATCAGTCACGGGATGCGCAATTGTGCGGAAAAAGAAACAGGCTCAAAGTGGTAAAGTCAGTGCCCAAAGTCCCATAGCTTTTAAGTGGAATAGCTGGGGGCTGTTTCTGCTGTGGCCTGGCTCCAGACCCATGATCCCAGCCAGATAATACATCACTCCTGGCAGAGGGTACAGAATATGTACTACCATTGAACAGTGACCTAATAAGTAAAATAAATGTCCCTCTGAGGTTCTTTAAAATTATCTGATGTGCGTATCTTTTGGTTGTGCATAATACAGACAATAGAACATACTTTATTAAAACTTATTTTTATTGATAAAAATTTCAATTTCTTTGGCACTAAAATTTCCTGTTTTTCCTTATAGCTTAATGGTAACCTCAAATAAAACTCTTCTTAGGTCTCATATTAGCTGACCTTTTCTTAAAAATTGGCCAGAAAACCGTCTCGATGTACTAAATACTCTCCCATGAGTTAATGTACATCAAAATAATAAATGTTTTAGAACTTTTATAGTTCAAAGGTTTTCCTCCCTACTTTATGAGGAGCTTTGTGGCTTTGAGTTGTTGTAGCCAGAGCATCAGTGTGGAATCCATGGTTCCGAGTGGTTATGAGATTTGCCTGAGGTCACACAGTCCATGCAGGTGATCTAGGTTTCCCACACAACTTTCTGGGATCCACGTTTCCTGTGTGTTCCTTCTATGCTGCCTCTCCCTGAGGAAAATTCCACCATGGCTCCATATCTAGAAAGCTGTGTGTTGCACCATATGAGTCAATGGAGAAACCAGAGCTAGTCTGTTTTCAGTGTGAGAAGAGCAGCCAAAACCACTGCAAAGAAGGATTGGAACTCTGATCTCCCATGAGCTCCTAAGAAAAATAATTCCTCTGGAAAGGAATTAAGAGTTTCAATAGAACTCAGTATCTGTTTTCTTTGGATGCACTCTCTGTTATTAGTCAACGTGATGTGGGCTGGGTACCACATTAGAACCAGTAACAGAAAATATTGATCCTGAAACTTGTGAGAAGCATGAAGCCAGCAGGAGTGTATCTCAATGCTTCCATAAATGGTAACTTTTATTCTAGTTATTTGAAGTTTCCTTGATTATTATTATTTGAAAGGGATCCAGCTAAAACAGCCTTTGCTTGGATTCTTGGGCAGAACTATTTCACTTATAGTGGCAGAAAATATACTACATAAAAGGATTATGTCTATTTTTCTTAACTTTCCTTTCCTTTTTGGCCACTTAGCCAAAGTGAGGTCCTGGAAAATATTCTCCACATGCTCAAGTGTGGCGAAAATGTGTGTGTGTGTGTGTGTGTGTGTGTGTGTGTGTGTGT
>NW_017731717.1:223426-230340 GCF_001890085.2 Hipposideros armiger
GAGAGAGAGAGAGAGAGAGAGAGAGAGAGAGAGAGAGAGAGAGAGAGAAGTGAATTACCTGCACTTAAACATGTTGTAACAGTAAGCATGGCTTTTTCAGGAGATTAAACATGTTAGGAACAACTTTGAGACTGGCTCAGGTTTGGTTTGGGCTGCTTATAAACGTTATTTTAATGATGTGTGTATCACATAGTAAGTTAGAAGATGAATCCTTGGAGACAGTGGCCAAGGCTGTAGTATCTCTATGGCAGGACTTAGATTCTGTCTCCTTTGGAGAGGTTGTCTCATACAGTGCTGATGGCAGCAGTACACTGATTGGTTTAGCCTCTGGTAAAGCCAGAGTAGTACCACATTTTGGGAGATAATGACCAAAGATGTATTGCTGCCAGTAATTCAGATAGGCATTATTAGAACAGATGGGCAGCACAGGAAAGGTGACTGACATTTCCTAAGTTCTGTAGGGTGACTTGTGATTACAACCAAAGCAGTTTTGGGTAGAGATTGAAATGTTCACAGTTATGCACAAAAAGTTACTAGGTGTTGTCAAGAGCCGAGAGCACTGATTTTAAGCAATAACTCAGGAGCTGGAATACCAGCATTAGAAGTCTTATCTTTTGACAAATGTACTCATTTTAAAGAGAATTATTATGTCCAGGGTCTTGAGGGACACAGAAAATTTCCAAGGCTGAATCAAGCAATTGTGTTGTAGGTAGTAGTACCCAAAACTTTAAAAATGTTCATACACTTGATTGAGTAATTCCTTCTAGGAATTTATCCTAAATAATTTAAAATATATGCAAATAATTAACTGCAAGAATTGGCTTTGAAATTTTTTCTTATTAGTTCAAAATCAGAATAAATAAAGCGTTGAAAATCTGGAATTTGTTAAATATATTATGTAAATTCACATAATAGAATTACATTTAGCCATTAAATATGATGGGATAAAAATATGTGCATTACATATTAACAGATAATATATGTAAATCTATATGTGAACATATGTTTCAAAGAAACATATATATATATATATATATATATATATATATATATATATATAAAATAAAGGCACTTACCAGTAAAAGAAAAAAAAAATATATATATATATATATAACTTTGAAACATTTCAAAACCACAGAAAAGTTGAAAGAATGGTGCAATGAATATCTGTGAACTTTCCATACCCTCTCTTTGTCTTTCTCTTTTTTTCTCCCTCTTTTCCTATATATTGGGTGGTCAGAAAAGTCATGATGCATTTTTGTGACAAAAAACATAGAAAAAATACATCATGACTTTTCCGACCACCCAATATGTACATGCACAGTCTTCCTCTGTCTTTTCATGATGTTAAATCCTTTGAAAAGTCTAGAGCAGCTTTCTGACAGCATGCTCTACATTCTGGATTAATGTGTGATTAATTCTTACTGATTAAATTCCAGTTAAATATTTCAGGGAAGAACACTTTATAGGTGATGTGCATACCTCCCACTGCATCATATCCGGAGGTACTTATTATCAGGCAATCACGTTATTGGCAAAGCCAAGCTTGATTGGTAAGTGCCATTAGTCTAAAGTCACGTTTCCCCTTTCGTAATGCAAGTGGGCTGGTATTTTGAAGTGGAGGTGTATGTTTATTAATATAGAAAGATGTTCATGCTTTACTAAGTATAGGATAAAAAATTATGAACTGTAAGAATCAGTTTTGTTCAAAAGGTCTCTCTATCTCTCTGTCACACATACACACACACACACACACACACACACACACACACACACACACACGGCAAGTCTAGAAGGATGCATATCCCAAGGCATTTATAGTGATTATGGCTAGGTTGTATGACTATTGATGATTTTTCTTTTTCTTTTTTCCGTTTGGTTATTGTTCTTAATTTTTGATAATGACTGCAGATAGTTTCTATAATTTTTAAAGTTAATAAAATGGATTAGATGCAGCTGATGTTTTACAGTCTATTTTAAGTACGTGAACATAGTATGTTTGTTCTCCTTTTACCCCTTCCTGATCTGGTGACAGCAATGCTAAATCCATTGTGTGCAGAATTGGAGCTTCTTTTGTCGTTATACCAGAACTTACTGGGCATGTTTCCCTCTGAAGAAGCAGTTACATTAAGGACGGAAACTCACACTTCTCTACAGAATTTCAACATGTATATTTTAATAAGTATGTTGTACTTTAATGAGTACAGTATACTTTATTTTATAAATGAAAACAAAACCATCACAGTAAAGTACTTTTTTATTTCTTTCTTCTGGATAGTATTAAAAATGCTATGATTCTGGCTAGTATTGGCAGATGTCCTATGACTATTTTAGTAAAGGAAGTAACTTTATTTAGCATAGTCACAGGGATCTGGTGAGTCAAGGAGAGGGGAATCTAGGCTTATCTTGTCTGCTGACCCATAAGTGTATACGCCAGGTGGTAGGGCCACCAAAGACCAGAGGCTTAGGGCTGTGGGGCAAGGCTCTGGAAACCGCCTTGGCTAAAAGACAGAGTTGAAGATGGCCAGATCACAGCCTCCTGCCGCCTTTGTTATGGATACGCAGCCTGTTGTTGCTGGAAGCAAAGGCTGCCACTGGCGTTCCATGGAAGCCGACCAGGCGAGAGGCAATGATGTTAGGTTCTCTCCTTGGGGAAATCTTCATTTCATCCCTGGGAAGGCAGACAAGCTGGTGCAAAAGGAAACCCACACCTAGTAACTGATATACAGCAATGACGTCTTGCTGGGAGATCTGCAGAACAGGGCTAAATGGAATTCTGCATTCCATTAACTGTAAGCAGGATGTAAAGGATTAAAAGGGAGTTGGAGTGGGCAGCACAAGGCTAAAAATTATCCACTGGAGTCACTGATATTTCCCCCTGAAAACCAAAAGAGCACCCTTTGTACATAAGCACACTTACTTGCAAAAGTAAATTCCTCTGGAACAATATTTCTGGGGAATATAATAAGTGTGACTCGAGACAAAACTGGTGAATGGGTGGTGTGGCTTTACGAGTATAGTACACTACTTCTATTTCAATGTCCATCTTCTTCAACCCGGGCACCCCACTTTCCTTCCTGCTGTATTCCTTTCCATTAAAGAATCTGTTCTCTATTTTATTTATACCTTTGAATTCAAGACATAACACACTCCGAGCAAACTTGGTGGAGCTGAAAGAGTAAGTGTCAGAAGACCTGGGCTTAAGTTTCAACTCTGTTACATACTGGTCATATAACTTGTGCACGCCTCTTAACTTTTCTGAGCCTCAGTTTTATCATCTGTAGGTGGGGATCATAATCCAATATTTAACATAGAAAGGAGAAGGGGATGGGGACTAATACTCGTTGGGCATCTCCTATGTGCCAGCATCTGTGCTGGGCGGGCTAACTTGTGTAGCAGGGAACTAGCTTGACCACAGGCTATAGTCACCATTTGGAGTCTATAATGTCTGGTATGTTTGGTGACCTGGGAAAATGGAACTTCCAGAAGTTTGATGTAACTGAGGAGCATCCTGGAAGATAACTTATCCTGAAGGAAGAAAAAGGTCAACAGACAAGTTGGTTCTGTAGCACATTATTAGCAGGGAAGAGTTTCTAAGTAAAGAATAGTTAGTGTTTGTCACGCATTTATAAATTTCCAAGTCTAGCCTCTCATGGATTTACTTCTAAAGCCTATGAATAAGTGTAAGTATATGTGAAAAAAAAGAGAAAGATCTTTTAAAATAAAACTGTAGGAAATTGAGGCACTGTTTTCACACCTTTGTGGGAAAATGTGACTCTAATGGAGGAAGTGTGACATTCTTCTGTGGTAGTTTACATCCAAGATAGCCACCATCGATCCTTTTTCTTCATATATGTCATTATCCTGTCAAGAGGCAGAATCTACTTCTCCCATTCCCTGAAATGGGACTGGTCTCAATGATTTGTTTGATGAATAGATTGTGGCAGAAGTGATATTCAGGGATTTCTGAGGCTCAGTCATAAGAAGCCTTGCAGTTTCCATTTGGGTCTTTTGGAAGGACATTTATTGCAACTCTAAGCTATCATGTATGAAGCATATCTCATGACCATCATTCATGAAAAGTCCAAGATGCATGGAGAGGCCCTGGAGGCACCATGTGGAGGGAGACCAAGAAGCATAGAGGGACCAGACATTTGAGTGAAGAATCATCATAGGAGTCTTAATTCCCAGCTATGTGCCATGAGGATCAGAGATGAACCACCCAGACAAGCTCTTCTCAAAAAACTATAAGCAAAATACAATCGTTGTTTTATGTCATTAGAGTGGCTTTAAAAGGAAGGAAAGACTCTGTGTGTGTGTGTGTGTGTGTGTGTGTGTGTATGTGTGTGTGTGTGTGTATGCATGCTTCAAGTGTCATAGAAAACAAGTTTGAAAGATGTCAGGGGTGATCACAAAATACGGTGAATGTTTAAATAAAAAAAATTATTACAGTAAAAGACACATTGCCATTAATCCCTCACTAAACACTCCTCCTTGCTTTGAACACACTTATCCCATCATTCTTGCCATTCTCTGAAGCAGTTCTGGAAGTCCTCTTTCGTGAATGTCTTTAATTTGCTGTTCTGGCTGCCTCCATGTCCTGAATCGATTCAAAAGATTTACCTTTCATGGTCATTTTGACTTTGGGGAAGAACCAGAAGTCACACGGTGCCAGAACCAGTGAATAAGGTGGATGAGGACACACCGTAATGTTTTTATTTGACAGAAATTTGCCTTTCCAGAAGCGATGTGTGACACAGAGCGTTGTCATAAAGGAGGATAATTTGCGGCACTCTTTAAAACACACCTTCTTTCAACCATAGCTCACACCCAACTGACTAAGTTGAAACTTGTCACATACTGTTACTAAGGTTTGTCGCGCCACTTCCCATAGTGAAGAACCCTGCCGTTCTGTTGGATGGCACTTGGCAGCAGCATTCACTGTATTTTTTTTACCACACCTTGTATTTTCTGTAAAGCATAACAAGTTTTAAAAGCTATTTGTGTGAAATAATACAGAAAAGTTATGCATAAGAGTGAGGGTATGGTTAAGTTGGGCACTAATGAGAGGGGATAAGCGAACTGTTGCTTAGCCAGCGATGAGCATTTTAACCATGACCTTCCAGTTAGGCTTGGGATTCCATAGGCAAACAATGCAAATTAAATCATGGGATGGGTGGTATTTTGGAAGGCTTATGGGTAAGCTTTCATGGATCCCCTTAGAGTTCAAATCAAGGTGACTTTGAGAGAAACATTGAGAGCTCCTTCAAGCCTAGAATTTGCCCTAGCTTTCCAAATTATATCGGAATGGGGTTATGTTGGTGTGTGTTCAGTATATGGATGCAAAGGGGCTCTAGGGTGATAAACAAACTCTTTATTAGTTTGTGACTTATTTATTTGTTCAGAATAAGAGCTTCTTTATCATGTAGGGGATGTAGCTAAATGGAAGGTCTCCTTATGAGGGGGTTAAAATGAAAATAAAATCTATGTAACAATGATTGAGCATAAAGAAAGGCATCAGGTCTGTGTGTAAAAGACCCAGAACACTACCTCAGCCATGCTGTGGCCAATGGACTAGCCAAAGACATGCAAGGCCATGGCCCTCTGCTACATCTGTTAGAGCCCATTGATCTACAGTACACAGATTGTGCTAACCATGCTGGACTTTGGGAAGGCTGTGGTCCTGTAGTTCATGAGAGGCACTGTTGGCAAACTGCATTCCTGTTTAAGGATGGAAGGACTAACCAAGTGATAATTCGGCTGCAATGTTGGAAGTACAAGAGAGTCAATGTGGTGAGTGTCTGCAGATAGAGCGATACATTTATTCCAGGGGTCATGGAGAGGTTATCACAGCTCTACTATATTACAAGTTTATGTCAGGTACTTTTTCAAGGAAACTGTTTCTTGCTAACTTGTTTAGGTGTGGAGATACACAAGTGTTGAAGCAGGAGAACTTTGGGCAGTAAGTGGATACAAGGAGGTAATTATTCACTGAGATGTATTTCTTATATTTGACCATGCCTGCCCTTGAGCATTGTATGTACTGAACCACTTACTCCTTATTAGCCATGAAAATAATCACTCTTTATTGGAGAGTCATTGTGTTTTTGTGTGTGTGTGATTTTAGTTTTTTAAAATTGGTTTTCACTAACTTGAAAACAATGTATTTATAGGCTCCAGATTGTCTGCCCACTTGTGAGTGGGGTCTTGGGTCAGGCCACTCAGATTCTTACAGGATTCATTACTAACTTACATTGTGGTCTGCAATGTACACCAGACGACAATTGGAGGTAACCATATAGCACGCTTTTGTCTGCAATGAAGGAGCAGGAAATCAAAGGTAACAACTGCTTCCTGACAGATTCAGCTCTCTCTCTCTTATTGAGTAGGTGTTTGTTTGATTATTTAAACATAGAGGGGAAAACAAGTTCCAACCTCTGTGGGCAGGTAGAAGCTAGGACACCATCTGAACCCTTTGGGGCCACTTGTGAAGCTTTGTTTTCTCCCATGTCCATTCAAGTGTAAGAGAAACTTTCTTTAGGAAATTAGTAATTGAATATGTTCACAGTTAGAACATGGAAGGAATTTTGTTAACAATCACTGCACAAAATGGAGGGCAGTCACAACTGGAACTTTATGCCTAATCCTCCTGAGATCAGGGCTGAGATCCAGGGCAAGCTTGATCACACCTCCTCCACTACTGCTTGAATGCTAGGTTTTGCCTCTCTGAGGTTTGCATCCACGTGGATGGGAGACATGCCTGGTCAAGTTTACTGGCCTGATGTACAATGAAAAGGTAGCATGTATTCTGCTCTCACATGCTCTATAATAAGCAGATAAAACATTTGTATTGGAGATATAGTGAGACCAAGGCTTCATATAATATGAATGTGATATAACCGTGGGTATATATG
>NW_017731717.1:232670-250800 GCF_001890085.2 Hipposideros armiger
AATTTTCATTAAAGTTAATTTAGAAGAGCAAAGTACAAAGCTTTACACACAGTGGAATCCCAGTTTCATATTATATATATGCTCTATGCAAAAGACAATATATATGCATTGCAAAAAAAAAAAAACTACATGTAAATGCACCAAAATGTTAATAGTGGCTTTCTAAGGATAGTGTAATTATGGCTGATCTTTTTTCCTATTATTAGCAGAAATTACTTTTATTTTGCTATTTCCAGAGATGGCATGCTTCATTGTCTGGGGAGATATGGTGTCTGTGAAATGACCTGTATAACTTATGTTTTGAATATATTTTGGAGTGAGAAATCTCCTTAATCTAGGCCTCTACAAAACTCTGCTGCTCCATATTCAACATCTAGACATACTTTTATAATCAATAACAACAACGACAACAATTGTTGTGAAAAATGATGTGCTTTATAAGCAGAGCTTTGAGGCTGTTATACCATGACTCATTAGGGGTGGGCAGGACTGCTCCAGGGCAGGCCGCAGTCTCTTGCTGGTTCCCTGCCTCTGAGTTCTCCTCATTCTCTGCTCTAGGCACACTCTGAGTCACTTTCGTGTCCAGGATAGACCTTGTCACCCCCTCCTCAGAAAAAAGAGATTATTTACTGACTTTTAAACCAATAGATCTGAATTCGAACTCTAGCATTGACATTTGGGAGTTTTCATGTCTTTGAGTATGGGNAACAATATAAGTCTTTATTTAAAATGGTGAGATATTTTTAGGAGTGATGTTTCAATCTACAAGGTAGTGCCCTTCTCCCCTGCTGTAGTCACTGTTAAAGATTGGCTTCTCTGTCGACAGGCAAGGGAAAATGCCTATTAATGGTAGTAGTCTGGCATTCAATATTAAGTTTAATTTGGGAATGGAACATGGAAAAAGGATGCAGAATATGTCAAGTTTCTGGCATTTCAAAGCTCAGTGAACTCTTGCTGGTGACATCATGATCATCTTAAACCAGTTACAGGGTTTGTCCTTACTTTTCAGATCACAGAGTTGGAAAGCTTAACTGAATCATTCTAGTGCTTCCTCTCCCACAGAACACAATGTTGTGGTAACAACTCTGAAAACAACAAGCCATATCCTTCCCTTATGTTAACTTTAACAGCGATGTTTGTGCTGGGTAGAGGCAGAGGGGCCTCTCCACGCTCCACCACTTTTTCCAACAGCAGGGCTTCTCAAGCAAATTTCAACCCACATTAAAGGCTTTAAATTGAGACGCTTTCCAGAAATGGTCAAATTACTCAATCTTCTCACCTTTGGGAAGACACTGGGAAAGTTCTCCACCCTCACCAGTCGGCATTTCTCTCATTTGTGCAATGAGGAGCTGATCTCCAGATTCCCCTCTAACTCTAAATGATACTTTCTGTAATTACATTAGAAAATTCAGTCTCTCCAGAGCTGATGTCATTGTTACAAATTTGTTGTATATGTGAGATAATTTTCAAAATCTACTAGTCTTATACAATATAAAGGATTATTTCAGAGCTTTTCTAGTGAAAGAAGGTTGATCTCCTCAAGTTTTTAGTAACCTTTACTCTAAAAGATGAGAAACTCTTTGGATTCATATTTTTAGCTTATGCTGGCATTCAGGCCCTGAGTCACTCTATTTGAAAACAACACTGTTTTTTAAATGTCAGAGTATGAAATGTTTATAATGCATATCTGTAGTGGTTGAATCAACTATTAATATAATGCTAACACACATAAAATGAAGTGGGTGTTATCACAACCCTAGAGAAAGAAAGGGAATTAAAAAACTCAGTTCTAAGTCAGAAGCTCCCATGAGAGGCAACACTAATTACAGTAGTTACAATTTGAGAACTTGAGACCTGTGTGTGTGTGTACTCACTCCAACCCTCTAAACAAAGTGAGAGGTGATAAACCATGCTTGCATTATATTTACTTCTTAGGGTTGCAGATTATAAACTTTGGTCTTTTGCTGATTTTTGCCATATAGATAGGGCCACTTTAAGAAATTCTGATCTGTGAAAATACCAACTTACAAAACATCAGTTCTGAAATGATCATTTCTTTGACAAGGCTACTTTACACAGTNCTTGGGGACTCTTGTGCTGCCACTCCTGCTTATGTTGACCCTGTGGCCTCATAGCACCAAAAAAAGGAGCTGAGGGTTCTTTACTTTCCCCACATGTGCCAGTCATTCTTTCGGAGAGTTTGTACTATTTCCCCAATGCGGCCCAGCATCATTTGGCTACCACGCCTGTTACCTGACCAGTCTTCTGTTGTGTGCTGTGACATTATTGGACTTTGTGTGTATCTATTTTTTGCTTGGGTTGATGAATCTTTGTTGCTTTCTCTGAGCAGGTTGCTTTTGGATAGTGTTGAGAATCTGGCAGTTCATGTGCCAAAGCATCTCTGTGCATTGAATGAGATGAGAAATTAAGCGGTATAGTTTTACTTAATGGTGATCCTATGTCTTAGTGAGTTTGCAAAGTGAGTCTGCAAACTCAGTGTTCAGTGGATTTAGAAAAGTTCTATAAAAATAAATTGAATTTCCCCATCCTTCCTATTAGGATGGTAAAACCATCCCTCTTGAGAACAACGCATTGGGGTAATTAGTGATTTAGTTATTTGGGCAAAGTACAATTCCTCATCTATGCAGAAACTCTAGCCTTTTTTATACTTGGTGTACTTGAGGCTCACACACTGATTCAGTTAAGTAACCGACTCAATAATCCAGTATTAAAATCATTGCAAAATTAGAGAAGAAAAGAAAGAGGGGAAGAAAGAAAGGAAGGAAAGCCTCTCTTCCACTTATTCCCTCAGTCCCCAACACCACCAAAAGCTTCCAAAGTCTTAAATTTGCTTTCCATTAAGACAGTGGTTAGACAGCAGCTGTTCAGCCTCTTAAGAGAATACACGATATGGTAATAAACATCATTTCAGAAATATGCTTTTTGTTCACTTTACTAGGAAGCACAATAATGAGCTCTGCATGTTCACTGCACTTTTTACTCCAGGCCCTGATTTTAACGAGGGGGGCTCACTGCAATTGGTTCGCTCCCTACCTAGCAAATGGAAATGTTTGTCTTTCAATTCCAGCCACCCCTGACTTGAATTCTTTTATGCAGTGCACTGTAAAATGCTCTTTGAAGTTCATGTGTCATCCATTTAGAATGAACACCACAGGTCGGCATGTGCTGCTCCTCTCCCCAATTGTGTTTGGTGTCCCAGTTTCTCTGGGGAAGGTTCAAATCTGACAATACCCTTCACTTATGGTACAGAAATCCATGTGTAACATTGTGTCTTCCAGATGGAGTCTGAAATTTTATGGCAGCTTGCTTGCTGTTTGTGTAGGAAATTCAATTTATAGGGAAATAGAAGGGTGATGATTTTAATGCAATCAAATGTCTTGAGAAGTACTTCCTGGATGTCTTATGCTATGTACTCAACTGGCTGTGTGTAAGAATTGATGGGGCGCCTCTCTCTCTATAGCACTGGGCAGTCCTGGAGAAAGGAGAGAGAAGACACAGGTGGTTCAGGACAGGACAGCTGCTTGTGGGTGGAAGTGTGTGTGAAAGGGAGAAGGAACTGAAATGTAAGGATGCCCCCATGTGTTTTTCTGGACCATATTCTGGACCACGGAAGCAACCAGATAGATCCCGTATGGTAATGTTGAGTCTGGACATCTTAAAAGTTACAAAGTTAGAAGTAAAATATTCCTTAGGAGACCTTATGCTGTGCTGTATGTGGGCATAACCCTTTATAATGTACAAGTCACTTTTTAACAAACATTTCTCTTGTTTTCATTTAATCCTCACAGCATTGTTCTAAAGTTGAGAATATTTCTATTTTCTGAACATGAGTAGAGCACAGGTTTTGGTTGGAGGAGTGATTTTGGGTTCAGATTCCTGTTCTGCCATCTCAACTAACCTAACTGGGGGTTAAACAAGCAAACTTTAAAATGATCAATCATAAAAATAATCATCATCATCTTAATAAATATTTTCCTCGCCCTGTCCTCTTCATCCCATCTTGACCAGTGTGGATAGGTAAGCTTCAGGGAAAGACATTGATTAAGGCTGAAGCAAAACACTATTAATAAATTGAGTCATCAAAGTAGAAGGGTCTTTAAACTTGGTTCTGATCATAATTAGGGTTGCTAGAATTGGGTCTGTGAAACTTCTGGGTGAAATTAGTCACTGAAGAAAAGCGAACTACTGGACTCCAAGTAATTTCAGGGATGTGCCTTGAAGATTCTTGAGATACTCTTTGTGAATGAGTTGATGAAGTATGTCAAACAATTAATTTTTCTATTGTAGATTTTAGTGTGTGATTCATTTAACTATCTGATCTTGAGCCCCTTATTCATAGAGTAAATAGTCTGACCAGTCATTATCTCATTAAAGTGGACTCTGAAAATTGTACTGCCTTCCCCTTTCTTTTTACAGATAGCAGGCAGGTGACTAGTTCAAGTTCAAGCTGATGAAACTAGACCCGAACCCACATTTCTTTTGCCACATGACTTCTTACTCCTGAACTAATGTACTTTCCACTTCATATTGTAGTGAAATCAACACATTTCTCTGTGTTAAAAGGAAGTGGTTATGAATTGCAGTGTGTGGACCTTATCTGGATTCTGATTTAAAGAAACAAACAAAAAACTTTAAAAATGATGAGATTCAAGAGACAAAAGCAAATTTAAACATAGAACAGATATTAAGGAATTATTACGTTTTTAGATATAGTTGTAGTATTGTAGTTATGTTAAAAAATAGAGCTTATCTTTAAGAGATTCATAGTAAAATATTAATGAATGAAATATGCTTGGGATTTGCTTCAAATTATATAGTATGGGTGGAAAGTGAAGGGATGGGGTGAGTCCAGAAGAAACAAGGTTTGCCATGAGTTGATAGTGGTTGAGATGGATGACGGATATATGTGGGTTCACTATGTTATTCCCCTAATATTTGTTAAAGAAAAACACATGATAGATTATATTTCTATATATACTTGGTGTTTCCACTGTTAGGCATTCCATTTTGTCTTCTGATTTTGTGTGCACCTGCAAACTACAAGTTTCTATTTATGCTTCTCCCAAAAAATTGCTTTGCTTTTTTTCTGAAAGACACTGTGAACCATAGAATTAAATTTGTTTGCCTTTGTATTTTGAATATTAGAAAGCTTAGGACAAAATGTAGGGCCTACCACATTCATTTATTCTTTCATTCATTTGATAGAGCTGAGGTGATGCTAAGATGGACTTTTTTTCCTGTTCTCTACATCGTTTTCCATCAGCAGGAATTCTAGAGAGTTGATTTTGGAGGCTGCATGGTGCCATGGTGAAAATTCCAGGACTTAGACCAACTGGGCTTGTAGTCCAGCTTCGCTACTCTCAACAAGTAGCTTCTCTGAAGCTCAGTGTAAGCATCTGTACAATGGGGATGATAATAGAACTCACCTCAGAGGCGAATGTATGGAGTAAATCAAATATTGATTTCTTCGCCCTTAGAGACAGGCTGTGGTACATGAAAAACAATACATTCTTTTTCTTTTTATTATCAATCAATAATTATTAAGTACCTAGGCTGGGAAGGGAGCTTTAAATGGTGTCCTAGCTTCACTTTGGGTTATATCTTATATTTTTTTCTAATCCAGTACTTGTTATATTTTCTTGTTATATTGTATGTATTATCTAAACATTCATAAATTTTTGAAATAAAGTAGGTTACAAATAAAAATATTGCTGTTAGGGTTATGTTTATGCCTAATCTAGACATATTTTAAGTAATAATTTGAAGGGTAATGTATTTGATAAGTGAATCATTCAGGTAACCGCATAACTTAAAATTCAAAAACACAGTAGTGGAGGAACTAAAAACTCTAGTCAGTGAATGCTAGAATCTGAGAAAGAGAAAATCGAGTTTCTAAATCGAAATTTATCCCATAGTTGGTATTCTGCTCTTCCTGATATAAATCAGTGTCTTCATATCATTCCCACTTCTCATTTAATTTCTACCCTTCTTATTTAATTTTGCCTATTTCTTAAAATGTGAGCAGGAAAGTCAAGTATGTCATTATGCCAAAAGATCTTCAGTGAGTTAATAAGGTTTGACACACATATTATTGTACAAATATTCCCACTATTATGGGGTCCATTAATTGATATTAGCTGTAGTGGTTGGTTCAGGACCAATAAGCCATTCTCAGAGTGCATAGTCATGTATGAGTCTGCACATGCACCAATTTCTAGATGCTACTTAAATTATACCTTGTTAGGCATGCGGTTTAGAAAGGTGCTTGGCTTACATTAAGGACAAATCAAGTAAAAAAATCGCATTTAAAAACCATTATCACTTTAAAATTATCAAACTTCAAAAAGCAATATAGAATCAATATTTTTATTTTTAAAAAAGTGACTACAATTAGTTAACGCATGGTATCAATGTTAAATTTGTTGATTTTGGTAAGTGTACTATAATGAAATAACAGCATGTTCTTGCTGTTAGGAAATGTGCAGTGAAGAGTTAAAGGGTAAAGGACATAATTTCTTCAACTAATTCTCAAATGGGAGAGAGAGAGAGAGAGAGAGAGAGAGANCATGACATTTCCTTCTGGTATTATTATTGTTATTATTATTTTACCATTTTAAATTTATATTTGAAACTCAGCACCAGTCACATACCTAAAAGTGCTTTGTTTCAGGCCAGGGTTTTGGAGAGTTGCTCTCTGTCTAGACATGTACTTTCTCCCTCATGGCCAGGAGCAAGGCAGGGGGCTGGAAGCCACTCATGAAAGTGTAGGTTTGTCCAGTACATTTGGAGATGGGGGCTTGAGAGCCAGCAGATAAATTACAGGGTGAACTTTAAACACCTCTGAGAATCAGAATCTTAACCATAAGATCACCTGGAGCACAGGTTTGCTTCATAAGTCATTCATTCATATGCATATTTTTCTATCTGGTCTTTTCTACAGAGCACCTTGAAAACCTGTAGCCAATCTATCCACTTACCATATAGTAGCACTGAGTTCCAGATAAGGTTGAGATCATCACTAGTTTCTTATTGTTTTGAATCATAATCTTGAATTCTGACCTTCAAAATTAGTTGAATGTAAGTCGTGCACTTTTTTTCTGTTACCTATTTCACTGATCAGTATCTCTAACTGTCTAAGTCCAAGGCAGACCTCCTACAGAACATCAACCAGTGTAAACTGGTCTTTTCCAGCCTCACCGCCTGGCTATGGGTGGGTTGTAATCACATCACAGCTCAGATTTTGCTGGCTTTGTTCTTCACTTGCTTATGTACATTTCCTCTCTCTCCCCATAATGCTCACTGGGGGTGTTGCTCATGAATTTACTCTGCCTCAGCTCTTTCCAGGTTCTACCCTGCTCTGCTTGGTATGGTCATGGATGCTCTGAATTCCTCAGGCGGCCAGCCATGGAGTGACTTATGGTGATGGGGAAGAATGTTGTACTTGGTTAGAGGTGTCCTAAGGCAACCTTTTCTGTGATCCAAAGTTTTACACAGTGTTTAGAGAAAGAACTCTTCCCCGTTCCCCCTACCAACCCTCTTGCTTTCAGGGTTGGGGAGGTTGGGTACTGGGCTGCTGGGGAAACTGGAGTAACAGACATATCAGAACCACCCCCTCTAACTAGCACCCCTGTCTCTCCTCTGAGGTTGTGTGTGCTCCCAGGAGGTACCTTGGCCATGGGCAAATGGCTTCCGAGAGTCTGTCCCCACCAGTTGGCCATACATACCTAAATAAACTGGACCCCACAGAGACTCAAGCTCTCATCTTGACCACATGGTCTCAAGTGGACAATAAACTATCTATATTACCTTTGTACTATTTATACTACTTTTAGGGGAAAACCACTTAACTATGATATAAGTGATCTAAACACGTTCACATGTGAATTGAATGATACCTCTGTGAGAGCAGAGAAATGAAAGAAACGACACCATGTCTGAATTTTGGGATGATGAAGCGATGATAGTAGAAAATGAACTATTTTGTATTCAGTATAAATGAGGCTTCTACATAAGAAAAGCCTCAAAGAAATGCCACACATTGTTACAACTGATGAACAATGCTATGGGAGATAGGGAAGTCTAAACTCTATGCTCTAATATCTCGTATACCGAAAACCGATACATTTCAAAGGGCAATTAAGAAAATATAAATTGTGGTATACTGTTTCTCACAAACACAGCCTCTCCCTCCCAGTGACCTCTTATTTTGGGAGATGATCATGAACAAGCATAGACCTGATACCCTCGTCCATATGGGCTGAGCAGATTGGGATGGGTGTCAGGTTGTTCCTGAAGTGAGTGGGTAGAAGGGACAGATGAGCAGAGCTGAAATCATCACTCAGGCAATCGCCAGTGAAAGCCTTGGGTGAATGCTCCCATAACCCCAGTATCCATTTAAAAAGTAATTGCATTTGACATTGAGAACACACATCATGGATCTCATGTGGATGACTTTCCTTTGAGGTCTACAATGTTCACTGCTGTGCTGCAGATGTGGTCAGCCCCTTGTAACTACAAAATGTAATAGGGATGATCCAAATCTTTGCAGTTGGACGATGAGAACCAGTCCTCAGAAATCAGGAAACGGGATGAATCTAAAAGGTCCATGGTGTGGGGAGGCTCAATTACTTTCCCCCAAAGTGTATAATAACACTCAATGAGTCCCAAACACACTCTCACTTTGATGGTTGCCACTGCATTCACCTGTAGTAACATGAAGAATTATCCTGGGTTAAAGTGCTGATTTTCCCTGTGAGCTTTCTTTTGGCAATACTGGGTTTATATATTCCTTGCTCTGTTCATTTGCCCTCTCATCTTACTTTATAGGTTTATAGATTCACTGCTTAAAAACTGTTAGTTTAATCCTGGAAGCAGAAATTGAAATTCTGTGCCTGCTTTTTTTTTNTAGATTTTGCCAGGCCCTCAGGATATCTGCTGCTCAAAGAAACTAAAGCCCATTGGTGTACTTAGGTAGGTGACCTGCACTTCTCGGGATACCCTGCCTTGGGCTACAGTGAGCCACCCATAGTTTCATCTTCTCATATCAGAATAAGAGGCATTTGACAAATTATGTTTTGCAAACGGGTTATTTTAAGTAACTGAGATGCCATATCTGATATGTTGGATGCTTGTGATAGTTGTATCATGGGCAATATCACTTTCCTTGTTTTTTGTTATCATCCTTTTTCCTGCCAAACCTAAGATGACTGAAGGAGCGCTTCTGGCTCCCGTGGTGGCGAAGCACTGCAATATGCTTTGCGTCTGCTTCCCTGACCTTGGGAACACAAAGTGGGCTTCTAAAGATTCCACTGTTTGCTTCAGACCTCATGCTGGGTCCCTGCTGTTGACCACATTTTGAATGTTTTTCTAATGATTTTTAAACTACTTCCTTGGGAGAAAAAAGGTTCATTTCTGAAATCATCTGTTGGTAATTAGGGTGACCAGCTACTTGTCTTCTATTATAAGGTCTAATCAGGATTTCATGGGCAGTGGTGTTCAGTCACCTCTGTCTTGTAGAGAAGTATAGGTTCATTGAAAGAGTTTGGAATCACTTAGCTTCTGCAATCTGGAGGCTTTTGGTCAGTTCATGGTGAAGTTGATAATGATGATAACTGAAATTTGTAAAGTGATTTATAGTTATAAAGCAACTTGTTGATATTAATTTATCCAACAGAGATTCTGTTTATCCAACAGAATTTTGTTTACACAACAGAATTTCCTATTAAATTAAATTCCTGTTAACTCTATTTATCTAATAGAACTTCTGAAGGGTCTACTATACGCTAGATACTCAAGATTTAATTATTAGTAAGGTATTGTCCTCCTTTCACAAAGATCATGGGGAAGTAAACTACAGTAATTTATTTGGACCTCACGATAACCTTGAAAGGTGGGATTTATTTTTCTCAGATATGATTATTTAGGCTGGGAGAAGTTAAGTTTATGTCGATATTTTCGCATTCACAAGGGGCAACGCTGATCCTCAAACCTAGGCTTCTGTGCTCCAAACTCTTGCTCTTTCCAATGCGCATGGGCCCTGGACTTAGAAATCTGCATTCTCATTCTGAGCTCCACCACCAACTAGCTGTGGGGCTTCGCAAGAGTTCCTTAGGCTCTTGGAGCTTTGGTCTCCCCGTCTGTAAAATGAAGGAAATAATTCTTGCCTCCCAGCGTTACTGTGAGGACTGAATGAGATAAGGATGTGAGGCACTTAGGACAGTGCTTGGCACATAGTAAGTCTCAACAAATGTTACCTAGGATAGGGATAACAAGAATGATTATGATTATAGTTACAGTACGAAGCTTGCCTATCACACATTCTTATAAGATCCTGGAGGAAAGTGTTATGTTTACAGGAGTGCATTTGGGACCAAGGAGGTTTTGTTAGTTTCTACTTTTTGTTANTAACCATGTGGACATGCCAATGATGTATGCCTCAGGCAACAGAGAGATATAGAGAACAAAACACCCAAATTTACACATATGTTGCAGAGAAGATCAAAGGGCTGTGTCTCAGATGAATGTTACCATTAGGTTTATGTGTAGAACTTTGCCAGTACTTTGAGGTTACATCTGCAAAAATTCAAGTAAAGAAAATAAGAAACCAGCAACTCAGGAGAGATACATGACAGAACTCAGGAGATCTGAATGAACTAGTTTAGTATCTGGTGGGTGAAGTTCTGTGCTTGAAATTCCTGTAACTGAAATCTCTTACTCTGGCATGTTCCAAACAAATTTAAGGAGGACAAAAATTATTCCTTGGAAGGAAAATTCTGTGGAAGGTGATGGAAGATAAAGAAGAATGGGAAGGGAACAAGAAGCTACCTTAAAAGTTCCCATTCAAGACTTGGAAGCAGAGGGTATGTAGGAATTATACCCCAATTTATCCACCCATCCATCCATCCATCCATGTAGGAAAGAAAGTAAGAGAGACCAAGGCTTGCCACCACACACTATCCTTTGAAAGTGGTTTGCTTATTTTAATGCTTCCCAGATGAAATCTTTAAAAAATTCTATGTGGTTCCTTCAAAATGCAGCATTTTGTTTGTTAGAGTGGGGTGGGGAAGTGGGGGATTCAGTCTAAGGGCCAGTGTTTAAAACTAACAACCCCCTTTTTTTTTGTTGTGAAGTTATGAGGAGAAGCCAGGAGTCAAGGGGTGAAAGGACACAGCTTTCCTTCTCCTTTAATGCCCAGATTTGGGACGCATTTGGTAAAGCCCAGTGGGAAAACATATCTCTGTCAATGTTGCATGGACGAATAGAGAGCTTTTGTCTCTTAGGATGTCAATCTAGCACCTTCTATCAGAATTAAGTTCACTCAAAAATTTAAAGCACCCCGCCCCCTACAACCTTTCCTACATCCCTCAAGGATTATATTACTGTAATCAAAGTAACTCCAGATAGAAAAGGCCTTGCAGGTTATCCGGTTCATCCTCTGTTAGTGCAGGGTTTCTTCCTTCAGCATGGCCATTACTGTTTGGCTCTGTCCGGTTTCCAGTGTCCTGATTGAGGGAGCTTCCCACCCTTCCCTGGGGAGGCCATTCTCTAATCCAGCAGTTCTCACTGCCAGGAAGTCTTCTCTGATACACATCTCGAGTTTTCCCTTCTTCAGCTGTATCCCATTACCGCAGGCTCTGCCTTTGTACCGAGCCTCCTTCTCTTGGCTGCATGCTGTTTCCCGCCTTTGCGACTACACCTATTAAAACCCCTTTCATGTTGTCCACTCTCCTTTACACATCCTGTCCTCAGCTCTGGAGACTACAAGGTTGCTCTTCGAGATTCTCTCTACCATATTTTGTTTGCACCTTTCTTCACATGTGAGCTGAACAGAAGTCTATTTTCATAATAAAGTGAGGTGGAATTAAAAACTTGTTTTTATAACTTTAGTAATTCTTATTTTTTCCCTAAAAATATGATTATTAAGCTCATGTGTATTTCCTCAATATGCTTAATCTTCACAGGTCAATTCTGTGATACACTTGACAGCAGCAAATTCATGTATGCAGAAATGTGAGGAAGATAAATTTAATAAGGAAATTGTTCTTAAGCAACAAGATGAAAAGTCAACTTTAGGGGAGGAACCTGCAGAATCGTCTGTAGTGTATCTTTATTACGTTGTGTGTTGTCAGTGACCTTGAAGTAAATGCGTTTCTGTTGTTAGTAGGATGGATTCAGGGGCTGTTTGGTTCAGCTCATAGGCTAGGTAGTTACCTGTTGCTGATACCCTGAGCTCAGAGCAACCAAGGGCAACTCCAGATTTCTGAGACTTCCCAGGTTGTCAAGGTGGGCTATCTAATTGGTCAGGTCATGTACGCTATACCTGATGTGGAGGGAAGTCCCCTTTTAAGGAGGGAGAATGTTAGAAGACATAGTAAGTCTGGTAACATTCTCATTAGAAGGCTGGAGGCAGACTGATGTGCTTGAATCATGGCTCTGTTACTTCTGTGTAAACTAGGGCAAGTGACTTAATCTCCCTCTACTNTTAAACTTCTTCTCATGAGCTTATTTGCCATCTATCTTCTTTTGATAAAATACCTGTTTCTGTCTTTTGCCCATTTTCTAATTGGACCATTTTTTTTAATGTTGACTTTTGAGGGATCTTTATTTTACATATGCATCCTTTGTCTGATATATGGTTGCAAATCTTTTCACCCAGCCTATAGCTTACGTTTATGTCTTCTTAACAGGGTATTTCACAGAGCAAAAGTTTTTAATTTTGATGAAGTTCAGTTTATCAATTTTTACTTTTAAGGATCTTGCTTTTGGTGTCAAGTCTAAAGACTCTTAACCTAGTTCTAGATACCAGAGCTTTTTTCCTGTGGTTTTAAATAAAAGTTTTGTGTTTTAAATTTGTCTGTGATCCATTTTCAGTCCTTTTTTTTTCATGAGGTGTGAATTTGGGTTGAGGTTTATGTTTTTGCCTGTGGGTGTCTAATTGTTCCAGCACTATTTATTGAAAAAGCATTCCTTCCTTCACTGAATTACTTTTGCACCTTTGTAAGAAATTAGTTGGATATATTTGTGTGGGTCACAAAATGTCAAGTTGCTTCATGCTTGTGTGTGGTTTCTCCTATACTATATTCTTCTCCAAAGCAGAGATCTTTTTGCTAATTTCTTTGTATTTCATGGAATCTAATGCTGATGTTCTGACTACAACGGGGTTTTAATAAATATTGATGGCTGATGGGATGAGTAAAGGAGAAACATGATGTAAGACAGGGAACTGATGCAACACCAGAAGACTCAGGAAAGTAGGCCAGATTCCCATGTTTCTTTCTGATGACAAAAGTAGAAATAATCAAAGGAGGCTCCTGTGTGGATTTGATTCTTCTAGAGAAGATCACCCTGCCATTTAATCAAGTCTGGTCAGTGTCCCAGGGAGCTTTTTGTTCAGGCTACAGCCTGGTGCACAGCACTGGGCCGAAAGCCTCCTACTATCTTCATTAACACATGGGCAACGCACACACGCACGCACATACACACAGTCAGAGAAAGACTGACCAAATGAGAAAAACTATCCAGAGTAAAGGAGACTGTTTATAAGCTTCAGCTTCTCAGCATCTGCAGTTGTCATCTGTTTCCAGTTTGGTAATTTTTAATAAGGCAGCGTGGCACATGCTGTCACAGGAACTGCTCTGGCTCACGCCCCACAGCAGGTCACCGGTATCCCATGGTGTGCTGAGACATGATATGTTTTCTTCCAGTGGATGAAGTAGAGGGAAAACTCGGCTCAGCATCCATTTCTCGTTCAACATGGAAACAGACAAGCCATGGGCAGACAAATGAAATGCAGAGAACTGCTACTCCATTTAAGGAGTCCGTCCATTAGCTTCACAAATAATTATTAAACACTCCTAGTCCCTCAAAGTGGGTTTGTTTTCCTGTAGAGGTTAAGATAGTTGGTCTGCTATCAGGAGGGTAACTTTTGGGCTGTGATCTTCCCCTGTGGTCCATCCACATGCCTGGCCTCTTCCCCCATGACCCAGTTTGCATCTGGGACCAAACTGCCTGGGTTTGGGAGTATGGCCTATAGTCAGAGAAGGGAACAAAGCTAACTCATCCACACTGTGACAAAATCCGTGGTTCTGAGCTTCACTAGAACCAATTAAATGAATGGACCACAATGATTTGGAAGGAGAGCCTGGCCGCTAAAACTTGATCTCTGGCAAACTCTGGAACTAATTTATATTTTTACATGCCTTGAAGGAGTCTCTGGTAGTAGTTGTGGCAATATTGGTGGATCTTCTCCCAAGGACATCTCATTAAACAATAACAAAGAACAAAAGTAATGTTGCAAACACACTTACCTAGAATAAGAACTGTGACTGTTGTCACTGACTTTGAGAGTGACTATGAAGTCTGTACAAGGCTGAGAGGAAGAGGAGAAAACCAGGTGGGGTCTGAAACTGGAGACTCCTAGATATTTAGCACTCTTCCTTGGTGTCCCAAAGGCCATGAGGCAACGTAATACTTTCAGAAGATGGGCAATGATGAGTTTGAGACAGAGACCAGCAGAGGCCCTTTAATGACAGTAGGTCTCTTCTGGGAGGATGGGTTAGGTAGCTTGGCCTAAGCTGCTACCCCTTAAAAGCAAGCAGAAACCCTTTTGCAGGTGTCTGAGAAATTGGGCCACAGTCCTTCCACTGTTGCTATGGCAATGAGCATCATAAGACATTTGGACTCCAAATGCTGAAGCTCTTCTAGAGACCTCTTATATATAGCTCAGTCCCTTCAATGGAAGACTATGACAACACCACCTTCTTGACGCTCATAGTGACCTACTCAACTTGACCACCTGACTTTCTTGTCTCTGTCACTCACCAAGTAATTTGACCTCAGGCAAGGGTTTAATATCTCTGAGTTTCAATTCCTTCTCTGTAACTCATAGAAAAAATACTGTCCTTTGGAGGCAGGAACAGTAATCAGGATTGAAACTCTTGGTTACTTATGATTATAGTGTAGATAAAATAATATGTTTAGTGTATATGTAAAGCTCTGCCAACATCCTNAATTGATCAGTAATTTAATTTTATAAAGAGTCTTAAGACAAATTTATTTTAATGGAAATATATTAGGTCCATAATCTCTTAGACACAATTGTGAAATATTAAAAGCTTGGAAAACTAGTTTTTTTCCCCCACATAATTCTGATGGCAAACTTTGAGCTGACCTGAACAAAGTTGTTAGAAAACTTGACTAAAACTGATGTGAGTCTATGTATAGTCTTATTTACTTCACTTAGTGTGACTATTCTTGCTTTTCGCTGCAGAAATATTAATGTGTTTGATTACAGGGAATGGTGTCAAACTTGGCTGGCTTGTTACATAATAAGCAGCAGATGTACTGTAGTACCTTTGTAAAATCCCCAAATTCTGAACTTTGAAATACATATGGCCAAATGGATTTCAGCTAAGCAATTATGAGCTATAATGTTTGTATCTAGTTCTTTGAACTCACAGTGAAGCCTCCATTTACACAGTTTTTAAAAAATCAGTAGTTCACACTCATACTATAGGTTCGTTTTTATTTACAGGTATTTCTCCCTTTACCTCTTTCAGCTTGAAGAGTTGACTACAAAATGAATTTTTCAATGCAAATCATTTCCCTGTAGATTACCTTAGGTCCCAAGGATACCAGAAACACACAGATACTACCAATATGGGCTATATATGACTACATAAACAGCTTTGGTTTCATTTTAAACTAAAATAACTTAAAATAACATACTTGTACAATCACAAAATTAAAGGAGGAAGCTAATATTATGATATCAGTCAAAGTAAATTGAAAAATCAAAAATATCTTTAGCATGTTTCTCAAAATCTATAAGTTGTCCTTTGGGATTCAACTGATGTGAAAAAGATATTTGCTATTGCCTTGTGAAGCCTTGCCTGGTATTTCTATTATGATTCCTAAGTGAAGATACACACTGGAAATATAAAGTATTTAGTAGCTTGCAACAGAAAATAGTGTAGCTAAAAAACTTTCTTTTGACCCTACTGCAAACTTTCTGAGTGTCCTTAATCAGGCTAGTTTTCTCTTTTTAAGATGATAGATTATATCTAATTTCTTTCCTGATTTAAATCTATAAATCTATTTTTCCTTATTTCCAGTTAAAAAGTTTATTATGTTCCGGTGAACTAAAAAATTATCTAAGTTCAGATATTGGCTAAGATTTTAGAAACACAGAATCTCTTTAACATGAACGTGAAAATGAACTGTAGTGCCCAAGAGGTGTGAATGAGTATTGTGCAGGCAATGAGAAGCTTTTCCAAGCATCAGCACTCAGAGCACGAGCAAGTCAGGGGCCAGAGAGGAGCGTGCTGTGTTGGAAAGGGCGGGCGGAGGTGGGTCCGCTGGCTAACACTACATAAGGCTAGTTAATGGTCTTTCTTTTGGGGCCTCTGACCATAAAAGAGAAAATTGAAGAAAAGCTGAATGTTTAAATGGGTGTTTACATGTACAGAAAAGACATAAGGCTTTTCTTGGAATATACGGAAAATAAATAAATACATAATATGTATGTATGTGTATAGATAGATAGATAGATAGAGTTATTTTTCCATTTCTGTTAGAACCAGAGTAGAAAAGCTCAGAGTTTTTAACACCTGGGATATGTGCTATGGGTCCTCAAGATGAGTAGAGACTTGACCAGTTTAAAGTAAGCTAAGAAAGATGTATGGTGAATTAAATTATTTTAAACTGGCCAGCCAAAAGAAGAGCCTAAGCAGTGATTGAGAACAATGAAAGAGCAAAGATTTTCTGTAGTCCTTGAAATCTTTCTCTAAGTAATGTATATCATCTCCCCCGACCCCAGCGGTCTACTTTCTACGTATAGTATATCATCTTCTAAATCTTGCCATTATGTGTAGACTGTGCTTATATGTAACAAAGTATAGAAATATGCCCATTATGTTCAAGTCTAGAAAGAAATTGATGAAGTCAAGTGTTTGTGAATTAGATTGCTTGATGAGGTTGCTCTCACGTGGCTTTTGTTACTCCTTTGAAGAGAGCCTGTTCTACTTCCACTCACTGTATAATTGGAACTGTTTTTTTGTCTGGTTATGGCATTTCATCATGTTTTATGGATAATTTTCCTCTCCTCAGATCTGAAGTAACCTTAACTGGATTACCAAAACAGCTTCTTAGGTGGCTTCTTCATCTTGTACAGACTGAGGAAAACACTGGTGAGATCTTTTTATATCTCAGCGAATGGCTTTTGTCCTCATATCACAAGATGGCCATGCTCTCTTTGGCATTTACACCACGTAACAGGCAGTAAGAAAGTAAGAGGACTTTTTTTTGCCTCACTCTGTTCCTTTATGAGAGGAAGGCTTTCCAAGAGACTTTGGTTGTATTTTATTGGCCTGATTGTGTCATATACTCACCTGTAGATGCAAAAGGCATTGGGAAAACACATAGCTGCCCCAAACACAACTAGGATTCGTTTAGCAAGGAATTAAAGGAAATTTATATTAGGTAGGCATAGTTTGTAATTGTTATGCCTTGCCAAAATTTCCCCCCAGGGTTTACCTGTTTGCAACTCAAGCCTATATGATGCTTACCGTGTATATATATAATTTTTATGAAGTCAAATTTATCAGTATTTCCTTTTATGGTTTCTGTATTCCTCTGCATACTTAGAATGACTTCTTATTTCTGTTATTTTTTTAATTAAACTTTTATTGAGGCAATTGTAGATTCACATGTGGTTGTAAGAAACAATACAGAGAGACCCCTGTATGCTTTTCTGCTTCCCCCAGTGGTAGCATCTTGCAAAATTCTAGTACATTACCACAAGCCGGGCAGGGTATTGACACCGATACCATCTAGATAAGAGTCTTTCCTTCACCCCACAGGACACCTCATGTTGCTCTTTTAGAGCCACACTACTTCTTTCCCACCCTCAACCCCTGGCAACCACAAATCTGTTCTTCATTCCTAAACTTTTGTCATTTTTAAGAATGTTATATAAATGAAATTATATAGCATGTAATCTTTTGAGATATATATATATATATTTTTTTTTACTCAGCATAAATCTCTGAAGACCCATTCAAGTTGTTAAATGTATCAAAAGTTTGTTTCTTTTTATTATTGAGTAGTAGTC
>NW_017731717.1:253674-259433 GCF_001890085.2 Hipposideros armiger
ATGTCATTATACTTTTGTCTAAAACCGTAGAATGCACATTGCCAAGAATGAACGCTACAGTAAATTATGGACTTTGGTGATTATGATATGTCAATGGAGGTTCATCAATACGAACAAGTTGATTACTTTGGATCTCTTTTACCCTGGAAAAGGCAGCAATTCATCTTTGCTGGAATCTTCTCATATTCTGGGTATAGTTTACCTTTCTTGCCCACAGAGGCTCTTCCCAGCACCCCTATCTGAGCACAAACAGAAGGTTTGATTCATCAGCATGGGATACTGTATAACAGTGCCTTGGACCAATAGACCCACGGTCAGCAATGGATGTGCACCATTGGGACCATGATTATGGATTCATTGATCCCATCACACATTGGGGCTGCTGACGTGATGGCTTGTAAATACACAAGTGAGATGCCAGCTTGGAAATGATACTCCCTGAGGATGGGGCTCCATCCTTCAAAATGTAGGCATGCTATCTCAGCTTTAGGCTCTGTTGGTCTAGAAGTCCTAGTTCCTAGAGTGAGAATGTTTTCACTAGGGTAGAATAGGTGTGCCATGAACTGGAAAGCATGGCTAACATCTGTTCATTTCAGATTCCTTTTGCCAAGAGGCCAATAGAGAAGAGTTAGCATACCAGCAGGAATAATTGACCTTGATCATCAGAAGGTAGGGCTGCTGGTAGGCAGTGAGCTTAGGGAAGACAAGGTTTGGTGCTCTCTCCCCAGCTGTAGCAGTAAACGGGCAAGTAGATCAGCCATGGCCTAGGAAATGCATGGTGACCTGGGATAAGGGTCTGGGTCACCATACCAGGCAAACTGACTAGGTCAGCAGAGCTACTCGCTGAGAGTGAAAAGAGTCTAGAATGGAAGGTGGAGGGGGAATGGCAACTATCAGTTACAGCTCTGAGTCCAATTGCAGGTGTAATGGCTTGGTTCCTCCTCTGTCCTTTCTGAAAGGCCCAGGAAACAAGATCAGCCAGACGCTGGAGAAGCTGTTCCCAAGTGAGAGAAATTGGGGATAAGGTGCAAGTGGATCTGAATGGTGCAAGGGATGGACTGTAGTGGATACTGTGGTGCTTGGCCCAGATCCCCTCTTCAGGGCTGATGCATTCTTCCCTCTCTCCATTTCTGGGAATACTGGCTGCTGAAAGCTCACATCTATGTCCTTATAGGTGATGCCCTTGGTGACATGCAACTACTTCATCTTAGGTTATACTCCTTCCCAGGAGGTGATCTCTGGCCAATGGCTGGCTTATGTGGACATCCAAAATTCAGCCTCTTGCCTCAATTTGGGATAACCGTGAAGGTATTTCAGCTCCAAAGCTTCCCATATGATATGCTTCAGTCTCAGCTGTTTACCCCATTGTGGGTCAGCCTCTTTCTCTGCATGATCCTAACCTCCTTTCTTCCCTACAAGTATATCTCCAGTGAACACTCCCCAGTATAACTGCTGCATGCAATTCTCCATTGCAAAATCTGTTTCCAAGGAACTCAAAAGAGGACAATGTATAAAGCTCCTCACACATGCTGGTGCATAGAAGACACCCAATAAGTGTCAGACTCATTTCTTTCTGTCTGTTTTTTTTTAACTTGAAACCACAGCCCTTGTCTGAATCTCGTAAACATTTATCAAATAGTCGTAATATAAAGGATCCTAGTAAGAGGGAAGGATGAGAATGTGGGGCTGTCACAAATCTCAGAGCCTCACAGGCCAAAGTAATGAACAACCACAGACCTGAACACCCTTCATGGGTCAGGTGTTTTACTGCTCGTGCTGCATGCATTGCATATTTAATCCCTTGAGGAGGGTATGACTCTTCCCATGTGACAAAGAAACTGACTCTCCAGTGGACAGAATCTGTCCACTGTCTAACATGCCCTATTACCTCCTCAAAACCCTCTCTTTTCACATACACTTTTATGTTCCTGGCAGCAAGCTATTACCCAGGAACCCACGCCTGCAGTGAGTAGTCCAGATACCCTGCTTTACAGGGCATCGTGATCTTTCAAAAGGAGGTATGCAGTGCTGCACCCTAAACCTGAACTCTTAATGTGTGAAGGGCAAGCAGGAGAGCGAGCTGCTCTTCCCAAGCTGTAATTCTAATAAAGACAATCCTCATATCAGAAATCAAGCATTTGTTGATAGTGGGGAGGTGTTGAAGTTAATACTCTCCAGGATTCTCTGGCTGAACAGGAATGGTGTAATTATTATTGCAACATTTGTTAGCAAGGACGTATGGAAGGATTAACCACAGGAATCTTAATTTTGGACGTGGTCTTCCCTGGAGAATTCACCAGTTTCTTTCTCTTTTTACTACATCAAAGTCTGATGGGCAATGTTGCCCCGAGTAATATATGCCTGGAGAGAGAGCTATTGGAGGATCTAAAGAAATGTGTTTTGTTTTGTGACTTATGGCAGCAAAGAACTGCTGGGGGGAGGAGGAGCAGGGAGGCAGGGGCTGGGGGAGGGGAAGGAAAGGAAAGGAAGATGAGAGGAGAGAAAAAGGGATCTCACAAAGGGAAAAAGTAAGTCTCGCTTCACCCCCTCCATGCCACATGGGATGTGCCGCTGCTGGGTGCATTTGGCAGAACGGCACAGCCGCCAACAGCATCAAGAAAGCTGGGGCTTGAGGCCAGCAGGAGGCAGGCCTCATGGCACAGGGAGGCTGAGCACAGGTGGGGCGCTGACAGGAGCAAGAAGTACTATAAGCAGGTTGTTGGAGCTAGCACAGAGATTTGATAATTAAAGTTATGTGCGGCAGGGAATGAGTGACTAAAAATCCTCTTAAAGCTGCGATTGGATTTTCAGATGAATGTGTTTCTGGTACATCTTTTGAAATGAAAAAGATGTAAGATTACAGGGTGATACACTTGTGGCCCATGTGTCTGCTTTTAGTCACAGGCTGCCTTTGCTTTAGTAAAACAGAAGGGCCTGGACTCTGCCCCCTTCTTCCAGGATGCCTTCCTCTAGAACTTTTGCATAAGACCGGCTGGTCTCTTCTGTTCTGGGTCAGGCCAGGCACCAACTAGATTCCCTGCCGTTGCTTCCATCTTCCCACCCAACCCCCAGACTCTGCTGCCTTTGCTGCTCCTGGAACTTGGCATAACCTTCTCTTGCTTTGTTCTCCAGGGTATCGCTGCTACAAAGGTTTGCAGTGTAGCAGCTTTGCCCGAAGTTCTGGGGACAAAGGAGAGGGAGCACGGACTAGGCAATAATTTGAAACGCCTCAGAACTTGTTCTTGTTTGGCCTTCACCGGCCCATTGGGGCTGGGCTCTTTCCCCCTGACCCCTTGTCAAGTTCTCTTCTTCTTCCTGGTCCAATAGCAGGCTCTCCCCCTCCTCTGTCCTCGGTGGCTGCAATCACACAGTAGGTCTGGGCTCCCTGCTTTAATGGCTGGTCTTCTATTGCATTAGGGGACTCCCATCAGTCTCTTGATCCTGTCCAAAGTCACTCTTTTTTTGTTTTGGGGGTGTGGGGGGCAAGGCTTTGATAGTAACACACATCATCCCAAACAAGTTTCTAACTCTCAGGGTGAAACATGAGTCTTTGATTTCTAATTCGCCACTTGACTTTTTCTCCATTCACTTTTCTTTTCCAATTTCTGGGAGTGCTGAGCCCTCCAGCTTACAGCAAGCTAATCTCTGTAGATCTGTGCTGGGNCCTTTTGCAGGTGTCTGAGAAATTGGGCCACAGTCCTTCCACTGTTGCTATGGCAATGAGCATCATAAGACATTTGGACTCCAAATGCTGAAGCTCTTCTAGAGACCTCTTATATATAGCTCAGTCCCTTCAATGGAAGACTATGACAACACCACCTTCTTGACGCTCATAGTGACCTACTCAACTTGACCACCTGACTTTCTTGTCTCTGTCACTCACCAAGTAATTTGACCTCAGGCAAGGGTTTAATATCTCTGAGTTTCAATTCCTTCTCTGTAACTCATAGAAAAAATACTGTCCTTTGGAGGCAGGAACAGTAATCAGGATTGAAACTCTTGGTTACTTATGATTATAGTGTAGATAAAATAATATGTTTAGTGTATATGTAAAGCTCTGCCAACATCCTCTCCTCAAGGCTGATGTACCCAACCCCGGCTCCTGGGAATAATATCCGCTGATGGCTCAAAGCAGCTCTTCTCACTGGGAATTGGCTTCAGCAGCAGAGAAGTGCCTCACCCAAGGTTGTATCTCTCCCAAGGGGATACCTGCAACCAAGGCTTGGCTTCTGTAGTGATCTGTAGGCCTGTCCCCTTTGCTTTATTTTGGGACAACTCTATAAAGACCATTCCAGCTCCAGAGCTCACTGTAGAATCTCATAAAGCTCAGTTGTAACCTCTCATGAAGAGGGTTCTACTTCTGTCCAATACAACCTTTTCCTCTTCTTGACAGATATCTCTTCCAAGAACATTCCTCAAAAAACCTTCTGCATGTAACATTCTATTTTCACTCTGCTTCCAGGCAATCCAGTTGAAGACAGTTGGTATGAGAAATGGTTACAGGAAATAGACCCTAAGAAAAGAATCATTTGCTGGATAAATGGCAATGAGGACCCCATTATTACTTATAAGTAGAATTTATGCAGTTCCTGTAATGTTGGCAGTGGTGTAACTGTTCAAACTTTGACTAGTAGTAAACTGAATTGGGATATTGGTGGAAAGAGGTATACTGACTGGTATTGAGAAGTATGAGGGGGATTGTAACTATGGGGACTTTGGAATTGGATGGCTGTTGTTGAGTACCACTGATTCATCAAAGAGGGATAATGACAGGCTTAGGGTGATTAATTACCAATTCAAGGCAGAATGTGAAAATTAGAGGGCCTTTCTGGCGGCATCTAGGGAAATACTAATCTCTTACAGCTGGAAGGCAGACAGAGCCGAGGACAAGCTCAGGACTTAATCAAAAGAGCAGTAGAGCTTCAGAGAAGGTAGAACTCACATCCTGGAAGTTCTTCTGAGTCAGTGTCAATGCCTGACATCACTAGTAGTGGAATCCTGAAACTTGGGCTGGAGTCTGGACTATCTGGGTAAATGCAGTGGTGAACTTTGAAATCCTAAATTTCCATAAATTGGCTGGGCTTGTAGAAATGGAGCATCTTCCCTTATAAGAATATAGTGGCTCTACTTTGCTTGACAATCACGCAGAAGGCTCAGCAATGAGGAAAATGCTTGTCCCCTTCCACCAAGATTTACCTCCATTCCCTTCCCAGCAATCAAACATATAACAATAGTCAAATCTCTTACCATACAACCCAGCAAAGTGATCTCTTTGGTATTTACCCAAAAAGATTTGAAAACGTATGACCACATGAAAACCTGTATGTGAATGTTTGTAGAAATTTTGTTCATAATTGCCAAAACTCAGAAACAACCAAGATGTCCTTCAGGAGGTGAGTGGATAAATAAACACTGGTACATCCAGACAATGGAATATTATTCAGTGTTTTAAAAAAAATGTGCTATTAAGCCATGAAGAGACATGGAGGAACCTTAAATGCATATTACTAAGTGAAAAAAGTTAATCTAAAAGGCTACATAACTCTATAATTCCAACTACATGACATTCTGGAAAAGAAATGTAAGTACCTGCCAGGGTTGGTGGGAGTGAGAATGAATAGGCAGAGCAAAGAAGTTTTTAGGGCAATAAAAATACTCTGTATGATACCAAAATGATGGATACATGTCATTATACTTTTGTCTAAAACCGTAGAATGCACATTGCCAAGAATGAACGCTACAGTAAATTATGGACTTTG
>NW_017731717.1:263542-293315 GCF_001890085.2 Hipposideros armiger
CTTGACTTTTTCTCCATTCACTTTTCTTTTCCAATTTCTGGGAGTGCTGAGCCCTCCAGCTTACAGCAAGCTAATCTCTGTAGATCTGTGCTGGGGGCATCAGTACCTGTGTGAGCAGGGTGGGAGGTCTTTGATCAGCATCTACTCTTTCAACGTCTAACCCAGAGCCCTAACAAAGTTTTAAACATATACATGTAAAATTCTTCACTTTAGTTTAGGCTGTGACAGAAAAAAGTAGAAAAAAATTTAACTGTTCATCAATAAAAAAAGGAATGACTAGATTATGATCTTAATGCAATAAAATACAATGGAACCATTACAAACAACAAAAGTCACTATGTTTGTTTATCTTGAATAATTTCAATGATTTATTGTAAATTGAAAAAGCACTTTTTGAGTCAAAAGGTAGAATATGATTAAAAACAAGCCTCTCTCTCTCTCTCTCTCTCTCTCTCTCTCTCTCTCTCTCTCTCTCTCTGGCTCTCTGAATGTACAGATATCTTGATAAACATAGAAAAAAGTCAGAAAAGGAAGGTCCCAAACTGCTTCTGAATGGTGGAGTGGGAGAGGTATGCTTTAATATCTTACTTGATGTTTTTTTTCAGGGAGGTAATTAAGTTATAAAATTATGAATGTCTATTATTTTTTTTAAAAATATTTTCAAGAAAAAACATTTACAAATATAGTATAATATGAAGCCCATGGATAAAAGATCAGGTTAACTGATCTCTAGATACTTTCAAGTTTTATTATTCTGAGTATATGTATTTCTGTGTACAGACAAATAAGACTTTAAAACCTAAGGAGCTTAAAATAACTTTTGGAATATATTAAGCCCTTACAATATGTAACTCTTATCCAAAAATGTAATTGTGTCATTTAGTGTATCCTGTTGCTTCTTATATTCTTTTTATTAATTCATTGATTTAAAAGTATTAGTGAACTTAAAATTTTTTCTCTAGAAACTTCAATTGCCTCATAAATAATTAAATGTAAACTTATATATAAATCATTCTTCCTCGATTTGTTTAGTATCTAATTGAGCACAGACATGGTATCTAACGTTCTTTATTCAATCGGCTAATGAACCACAAGACATTTCTGTGATCAGTGGGGCCCAGGCAGGAAAAGAGACGGCTCCCAGCCCTTGGTCCATGCATGCAGTGTCCTCGTGCTGTATGAGGGCTGCAGCTCTGGGGCCCCTGCCTGTTTATCTTCCTCTTGTCCCACCCAGGTTGCCTGTGTTTAATTGACAAGTAAATGGGCATGAGGAGAGAGACAAGACCGATTTTTCAGGAATATATCCATCAGTGAAGTCACTGACCCTCTACTATAACCTATAGTAGAGAGCCACATTCTCTGGCCACCAGACTGCCTGGCCTTGATCCAACATGAACCTATGTAACTCCAGGTATCGCACTCTCATGCATGCAATTGAGTGCACAGTCTTCCAGTACATTTAAAAAATACTAGATTTGGCCCTTTAAGAAACTGAGTCAGCTCTTTCAGATCAAGACAAGAGCCTACTTATTCTCCAGAAGCAGTAATTCAGTCATAGTTGTCCTGGTGGCCTAAAAAAGTCAGTGCTGCTTCCAGAGGTGCCTGATTTACTCCTGGGATATAATTGATGTCCTGGGAAAGTCTGATTTGGTGAGTCTTTGTTCTGTGAAGCTCAGAAGCAGGTCAAACTCTGAGAATTCAGCATATGACCTCGGACTTTGTGGCAGAGATGCAATACCACTCAAAATGGAAAGAATAAAGCTTCCCACATTCCGGAAGTTCTGTGTGTTTTTTTGGGTGCATTTTTTGTGTGTGTTCGATTTTGCAACCCGTGATCGACAGAAGAGTTTCTCTAACATGAAGCTGCTGCCAGCATAGCAATTCATTTCCATGATATCTAATGTAACCCAATCGCCGTGCGACAGTTGCTGAAAAAAGAAGTGATAGCAAAGGCCCGCACGAATAACATTTTCACTTCTGGAGCGTGGTCTCTGTTCCTTCATTCACTCTCTTGTCATGTTTGTTTTTAATCTGTTCAGAGAATACTAGAGATTTGGAGCGAAATGTGTCTCTTCCCTCACGTGGGGAATGTTCTCGTTTCTTACCTTGCCAGAATGATTAACAAAGTACAAACCAGGAGAAGATGAAAAGGTTGTGTTTTGTCACCAGGGAGTCTTCCCTCTGGGCCGCCCCTCCTCCAGCCCCCTGCACGTCCCTGCCTTTTCCTCTTTAGCCTGGATTTTAGTGTTGGGGGTGGGGAGTTGTTAGTTAACCGACGACAGTTTTTGAATTAGGCATTATAGGGAAGCATGAAAATGAAATAGAATGTGAGGCCCCCTGTTCTCAGAACGCCTATAATCAAAGGGGTCCCTTCTCTGTGATTTTTTTCTTTTTCTCTTTTGAAGATTTTAAGAAGAGTCAACTGTCCTCCCTATTATGAGTCTCCCTTGGGGGACAGTGAGATGATCACATTTTATTTCTCATTAGGAAAATATGGATGAACTCAGAAACTTTGAAAATATTAAAAAGCAGCAGCCACATTTGAATCAGGCAGAGTCTCATGTGACTTTGGGAACAAGAGCTTAGATAACAGGGAATTTTGACCAGCATGGTCTACCAGGGAGCTGGTAACATTTTTAAGTGAGGTGACCCCAAATGAAGCATCTATTGGTTTTGTCAATAGGCTGTATGCAGACAAAGTGGATTTCTAAGCCAGGTGGTTCTCCATTTGGGGCAGTCAACAGTATTTAGCAACCTGAAGTTTTCATTAATTCCAGTGACCATCTGGGATGGTCTAACCAGGAAGCTGAGAAAGACGCCGGGCAGGGTCAAGGATGTGGTTTCTAGCCCCTCAACTACCTTGGGAAGTCATCAACCACAATGCACTTGTTTCTTGCTTTGTAGGCTGGAGACTGTGTGTATGTGAACATTTTCTACACCTTCTACTCTTTTCCCCATGGCTTGTGTGCATTTGGACAGTCCTTCAGGTAGTGTATTAAGGTCACAAAAGAAATACTTTTCTGTCTCCCGGGAAGTCAACGGAAGATCCATGTAACTCTTTGATTCCCTTATGGTACCTAGTATATAGTAGGCGCTCAAAAATATACATGTTGATCAAATCAGTAACTGATCAAGTAAAACCTGCAGATAGAAACTACAGTAATTTTCACAGCACCAAGATAGTCATCCTCTCCTTTAGATGAGCAGAAAATCAGTCTCCATTTACTGTAATCTTTTGCATACGTTTTCCTTTCTTACTGACACTTGCTGGCTTGTGACTATGCTTTGAATTAGTAAGGAGACTGATGAAGGGATGGGTGAGTCCTGCCACATTTAGGTTTGTTGAAAATTGCAAACTGCTTTGAATTCAGAAAAACCCAGAGTATGTTTGGCAAAGCACTTTCCTCTCAATATTTTAAGAGCATGTGGACTTAGATGGAAATTTAATCTGCATGTTCATTTACACGTAACTCATCAAAACATTTTAAACAGCCCTTTGAAGTTTGCAGAGCCTTTTCAATCCGTTTTATGGAAACATTTCAAGCATTTTTGGGGTTTTCATGGAAAGCTGTATTTGACTAAGACCAATTATACTGGATACTGTACCTTTTCACCCCCTCTGAATATTTCATATTGATCTAAATTTTGTGCCCTATATTCACATGAGTTTTGTTGCTGTGCCAATCCATTCCTTCATTTCTAAATTGATGTTGTTCACTGAACTTTATGGAGAGAGGGACATTTAATTTAGCCTTCAAAAGAACAAAAACATTGTCTGCCTTTGATGGACAAAAGCTGGACATAGTTTTTGATGGCATTCTAATGGAGGGTAAAGGTACCATGGGCCATTCAAATTGGTCAAAAAAATATACTTGGTTTGAGAATTACTAGTGTCTGTAATAGTTGATGGAACTGAATAAGCTCAGAAATACTAGTTTCAATTAGATCCATGAATATTGACAATTTTTGGCAGAGAGTAGCATGGTCATATTTGCATTTTGCTTAGGAGGTTGCAGCAGTGGAAGGCAGAGTTGACGGAGGCCCAATTTAGATGGTTACTGTAGTGTTCTAAGTGATGAGGTGAAAAGGCAGGCACAGATCTGAGAAAAATTTAGAAAGGCAATTAGCAAGACTAGAGGATGATTGGATAACATGGGTGACTGGTGAATGATAGTGATGTAAGTGAGGTAAGGAATACAGGAAGAAGAGCAGGTTTGGAACAACAGAGAGATGGTGAACTCAATTCCAGACATGCTGGTTCCAGCATGTACATTGAGATATTAAGATTTAAGGAGGTATTGGACTTGTGCGTCTGAAGCTATGGGCAGAGTTCTGAGGTGGATAAACATTTGCCAGTTACCAGCTTATGGCTGGGTAGTCATAGGTGAGATGTAGGTGAGCTCATTTGTGCATGTTAATAGACCAAGTTTGTGGTTTTGGAGACAGAGGAGAGCTGGAGAATACAGTGTAGAGTGAAGGGGCTTTTCTGGGTGATAAAAGTATGAGCATGCTTTTGGGCTGAGGGAAGGAGACTGTTTAGAGAATAGAGACTCCAAAGAGTTAAGGTTGAGATAGAATTTCTCAGGAAAAAATGGTGGGGGCAGGGTGGACGACTGGGTCCAGACTAGGTAGAGTTTTGGCATAAAGGAAAGAGAGCTCATTCTCTGAGACCAGATCAAAGGAGAGAAGATAGAGGAAGGAAGCAGAATATTTAAGATGGATTTGTTGTAAGTATGAGTGTACGTGCTTTAATATTTTCAGGAAGTGGTAGATAGTGTGATTGGTCAATAACCAGAAATATGAGCATGCTTAAAATAATGAAAAAGCTTGAGAGCAGCGAGCAATAAATGTATATTGATATGAAATAAAACACAGATGTAATATTTGCTCAGGGAAATATGAGGCAACTGGCCAAATACAACTAAAAGGCCTTGAATTAGTCATTTGCAGTGACTCTTTCCATGGTAAGTGATAAAAAAACCAACCAAGGCTTAAGGGGGGAAAAAAAAAAGAATACTTTTTAACTTACATGGATAGATATCAAACAGTGTCCTCGGGAATTTTCAGGCAGATCCTGACTTCCATTCTATTTGGAAGGATAAGATTGAGCTTGAGCTGCTGGAGTTTGTTTTAAGGTTTCTGGTATAGAACACTTCTGAGGGATACCATAACACAGAATCTGGCCATGCAAATATTGGGTTGTCGGAAAGGTCATGATGTATTTTTTCTATGTTTTTCATTGCAAAAACGTGTCATGACTTTTCTGACAACCCAATAGTTAATTCAAGTAAGGTAGAGATGGAAGTAGTGTGGACTGAAGAAACCAAGGAAGTGTGAGGCCAGGGAATCCTCACACAGACACTTTCAGGATAACGCTGGAGTTGGGGTAGGGAGGACCACTGTGAATTACATGGCAGCTTTCTATGAATGAAAGGCAGTGACTAAGAGGTTGTTAAATGACGATAATAAGAAAAAAATGATATACATGTTAAAAATAAATGGCATAAGCAGGTGGCTATTTTTTCCCCCAATGAGGATAAGGATGAACTGTGGAAGAGCATTAGGAACTAGAGGAATGCTGACTTCCAAGTGATGGAAATCCAAATCTAATTAGTTTAGACTAAGAGGAATTTATTGGTAAATGTGGCCAAATTGAAGAGAGGGTATGATAGATGGAGCTGTCACTGAGTGACAGGAGTCAAAGATGCCCCCATCAATGACACTGTCTTTTTCTACTCATTTTGTATCTCTTCACCTTTTGGCTTCTATTCTGAAAAAGATGACAGCTCATATATTTCAGTTTTGCCACATAAGAAGAACTCTCCCTCTTCTCTTAGTTCTAATGTGAACATTTTCAGGGAGTACCTGGCACAGCTCAATTATATGCTCATTGTTGGCTCTCATGCTGTTGCCAATGATGTGGAAGGCTATTATTGGTCCAGAGTCCATATCAAGAGCCCAGCCCTAGATCAATCATTATCCTATGGAGATGGGACCTGTAAGAGTATTTTCTGCATAAAAGCCCACGTTCTTACCATGGCCTGTAGGTGTTGCCCATCAGATTCTCTCCAGCTCTTCCGCTATGTCCCCATTCCTGCCACACTGGCCCCCTGCCCTTCCTTAAATACATAAAATGTGCTTCTGGCTCAGCATCGCTGCCTCTGCTGTTTCACAGAAATGCTTTCCTTCCAGATGTCTGTATGATTCAAAACAATGCCCTTTGCTCATCTAATCTCTAGCCTCTCATGCCTGTTTCTTCATAACATGTAACCTCCTGACATATTACATATTTGTTTGTCTTGCCTCCCCTAAGGGAATGGTAGTTCCACAGGAGTAAGGATTTTTGTCTGTTTGGTTTCTTGCTGTATATTCAGCACCCAGACTGGTGCTTGGTCCCATCTTCCTTAAGGTGGAACAACACTCCCCTGAGATTTAAGCCTCAGAGCTAGTCTTCCCATGATCAGGCAAGGACCATATGTTTTGTTCAGCTCCACCCCCTTTCCTGGTCTGCTCCTCTCCCACCTTTACAAGAGCTCCCTGAGAATGTCGCCACAGTAGATAAGGTATACCTGAATCCCTGGTTCAGGATCTGATTCTAGGAAACCTGACTTAATACATATATATATATATATATATATATATATATATATATACACACACACACACACACAAATTCCCTGTTTTATGTATTATCAACTGAAAAATTTTAAATTAAGTCTTACCCTCAAAAATAAAATTTCCTAAAATAAATGATAAACATACAACCTCTTTTGAACAATAAAGTTGGCGATCTGGTAGGAGGAGGAATGTGCCAGAAGACAGTGGTGCTGCTCTGGGCAAACCAAATAATCCACTTTTTGTGCTAACCCTTACTCCTGGTCCATGGAGCACGGGAAACTGAAAGGAAGCATCTGCTCTAGCTGTGTCTGGGGGAAAAGATTAGTCGTAGCTAAGGCAAAGGAGTGAAAGGCATGAGAATTCGATAAGGAGGTAAAGGGAATAGAAAGTTTTATCTTGGCAGGGAGGATACAGAGGGAGAAGTGCAAAGGCTGGGAGATCAGAGAGAAAAGAGAAGAGGAATCAAAGAACTGTATGGAGATGAGAGTTTAAAGAGAAGAGACTTCTGTTTTGGGTGGTAACAGGCATGATAGGGAGGAGATGGCATTAATTCCAACTGGTGTTAAATGTGGGTTAGTTGCTCTAGTCAGCCTTGTTTGTGGCTGGGATAGGCTGAGACATCTGTCAACCAGCAGTCTTGGCCTCCTGGTACCAACTCACAGCTTCAGGGACAGTCTGTGCAGGTAGACTCTCAGAATAGATGGACCTACAGTACCTGTGAGACAGACTGAAACGCTTGCCTGTGGGTAGGGTGTTAGTAAAGTTTGCCCCATACGTTATACATGGGAAATCAAATAGGAATGAAAAATATTGTTAGCACTAAAATAACACCATTAAATACAAATAATTATCAAGCCTTCAAATAATGTAGTCATATTACTACCAGCTAGAAAGTCTTTACTTGGAATCTAGAACTTACTTCAGAAAACTAACAAAATTTCTGAAATTTCATGCAACATTTTGTGTATTTGTGTTTTTGTGCCTATTTAGGGGAGAGGATCCTAACTTTCATCAAATTCCAAAAAGCTTCCAGGATTCCAAACGATTAAAAACCACTGTTCTAACCTCAGCCGATGAACACAACTCTTTCCTGGTCCTTTGGAAGATTTGATGTTATTGGGTCGTCAGAAAAGTCATGACGTATTTTTTCTATGTTTTTCATTGCAAAAATGCATCATGACTTTTCCGACAACCCAACAGTTCCATTTCTCTGGCTATTTAGCTAATATTGCCATCTGTTTTAGGATACCTAAATATTCACAGATTTACTCTGTTATATATGCTTTGCTTGGGATATTATTAAGTTATTTTGCACTACTTCCAAATCAGTGGCTTGATGACAGTGGCTTGAAGCATTGTGTAGTTGGTTGGGTAATGAGGAGTAGATTCTATTTTGAAATGTTCAGTAGTTAAAACGTAAAGCTGGTAACTCTAACAAAGATGTCTTAGTGAGGTTTCCTAAAGAGACATCCTCAGTTTATGTGATTTATTTGAGGGACATTTCTTGGAAACCCTTGTAAGAGACAGAGTGAAGCAAGATAATGAAGTGAAAGGAGAAAGAAGTAGGCAAGATTGTGATCCTTAGTCTGATTGTGGGAAGTTTAAATCTCACTGCAGAGTTGCTCCCACCTTAAAGCAAAGGGACCAGGCTTTTTTATCTTCCTGTCACTCATGGTCACCTGCTGGGGGTGGGGAGTAAGGTATGTGTGTGACAGTGGTTATGGTGGTGATGGTGGTCATGTAGCCTCCCAAGCCTTCCTTATGAGGTGGCTCCAGTCAGCCCAGGGCGAGTTTCCGGAGAATATGACAGGTGTCTGCCTTTAGCTCACCAGTGGCAGCAGTTGGGGGAATGGGCGCTCTGGCTGGTATGATAGAGTAGGGTCACCAATAGCATCTACTACAACACTTAATACAATTCTTCCTCAGTTCAAATGCAATGTGTCTAAAAATTTTGAAAGTCAATAATCCATGAAATATATATTGAGTGTTTATTATGTGCAACATGATGATCATTTATTAAAATGATGATGTTAATGATCTCATTTTAAGTCATCATTTGATCTGTCTGGACTATGTGCACTGCTGACAAAAGTCTAAGTATTAGAAGAAGCTGGTGGGCTCTGGTAAAACTGAGTGTACTGGATCTGGGAAATCCCTGTCTCAGGCCTTAGGTTGTCCAGGACAGTGGTTCTCAAATTTTAGCATGCATTGGAATCATCTGGAAACCTGTCAAAGCACAGATTTCAGTCTCCCACCTCCCTGCAGCTTCTGATTCAGTAGGGTCAGGGTCGGGCTAGAGACTTAGTGTTGCTAACATGTTCCCAGGTGACACTGCTGCTGGGTGTGATTCCACACTTCTGCCCTAGGAGTCGAGTAGCTACCAATGGCAGTTAAGGCCCTGCTTGCAGACATACTCCCCCTCCCCCGCCACACACATACAGATAACCAGTGACAACTTAATGTTCATTTTCCTGCTTATGGTTGTGTTCTTTTTGCAAGCTCTACCCAGGTGGACATTGTAGAGGCAACTAGAAAACCATGAGTAGTTTCCCTGAGGATAAAACAAAGGCCTAGGTTAGTGTTGTACAATAGAAATATAATGCAAGCTGCATATATAATTTTAAAATTTCCAGTAGGCACATTTTAAAAAGTAAAAGGGAAATGGTGAAATTAATTTTAATAATGTTTCCTTTAATACAATAATCCAAAATATTACCATTTCATCATGTAATTGATACAAAATTATTGAGATATTTTGTATTCTTTCTTTTTGGAACTAGCTCTTAGAAATGTGGTGTACAGCGCATCTCAGTTTGGAGTAGCCACTTTCCACATGCTCAATAGCCCACACATGGGTAGTGACTACCATATCAGACAGTGCAGAGATGGCCGGCTTTTGTCCGAATCATTTAGCTTGTGATCTAGTCAATTCCAGGAAAAGCGTGATTTCTCTCTTTTATTGTTTCACTTCTCCAACTTTTGTTTAGTAGGTGGAAACGTGCTCCTTAAAGGCTGAACAATGTGCAATAATCATGAAGAGGTCTGCAAAGGCTGCTGAGGGTCCCTAAATGCCTGTGAGTGTCTACCTGCAGAATGTAAGGGAGAAACAGCATTTCTTTAAAAAAAAAATTTATGATTTTGATAAATATGAGTCAGGAGCCCCCTGTCATCAAAGACGCGATGCTTCCCAATAATTGCAAATGTTGAATCAACCCAGTGTACCAAGTAGAACACAAGATCGCCTACCCTTTATTTTAGCCATTCCACCGGCCTGGTGGGGGACAGTGGAAGTCCAAGGACTCTACAGAATACAGAAGCAGGCCAATGGGAAGCTGTGGAAGGTTGGTTCCAATTAGTCTGAGGTTAACAAGAGGTTTAACTTCATTCCTGCCTAGAGGCAGGGTGCTAAAAGTTATATATTTCAGATTAAAAGCAATAATGAAAACAATTTATATAAATATGGCTTCAATATAAAATGCTTTCATATATGTCATCGCCTCTTTGACTTGGTAGCCAGAGGTAGGTAGGGTTTGTATTATCTCTCTCCATCCTACAGGTCATTGTGGTTAGTGACTTGCCCCTGGTCACATACTTACTAGTGCATGAGCCTGGATGTGAACCTGTTTTCTGATTGTAACCTAGTCCCATTGTACCTGGACACTGTGAAGAACATGCAATGAGGGTGCGGGGGTGTGAGAGCTGGAGAAAGCAAGACCTCAAGTAATTTTTACAGTTGAATCATGTCAAGTATTTCTCATGAAAAGAATATATATATTCTTTTATATATATATATATATATATATATATATATATATATATATATATATATATATATATAAGCTGTAAGTGGAAAGACATTTCAGTGCTTTGATGTACCCCTGGAAACCTGAAAAACTCTAGACATTATGCTGGTACAGATAATTACACATATATGTTTCCTTCCTGAGCGTCTATGAAAGACACTAATATAAAAATCAAACCACTGAGACATTGTCACTTGGCCTGTTCTTAGCAGAGTCTACTCACTCCCACTACTACCCCGAGCCCCTGTTATCTATACTCAAGACAGGGAACTTGAATTGGGATCCAGAGCCCCATTTTGTTTCTTTAGGTAGGCTACATGCAAAAATTGGAGAAGTTAGTCTCCTCTTGAGTGAGATATTTAGGCACAGTGGATGAGGCAGCTACAAGTTTTCAAAGACGAAGATGAGGCCATCACACGGCTTTTTAATGTCATATGACTTCAGGGATAGTACTTAAATCAGCTGTGACACAGCAGGTTCCAAACGTTGTACTTTAACTTGGCTGCATATTAGAAACACTCGAGGGATGAGCCATTTCAAACAGGGTGGTAATTCCCAGGCCGACCCTACAAAGATTCTGATTTCACTGACCTGGAGTGAGGCCCCACACATTGGCATCTCAGGTGATTCTAACCTGAGACCTGAGTCCAGAAGTTTTGTGAAATAAAACATTTTTTTGTAAAGTAAAAATTTAAATTTATGTTATCTATCCATGCAAAATTCCCAGGGTTTTGGGGAATAATCACACTTCATTTTAAAAGTGCAATTTGAAGTTGAAAAATAAAATAATCTGCTTTCTTATTTAAAAAGGACTGCAAATCATTTGGGAGGGCTGATTACACAGGGGATAATTTTTACTGCTGTTTTGGAATGACCCTGGAGAACTTCAAGGTGGGACAAGAGTTGTGAAGAAGAGATTGCTAACCAAGTGTTCCCTACTTTTTATTTTTCCCTCTGTCTCTCTCTCACACTCTTTTCCTCTTTCTGTTAAATAGTCACTTTAATTGCTAAGTAGTTTTTGTAATCACATTATTTACTGTTTTTATTGAATAAAGTTTTATATCCTTAGCCTCAGTTTTGGGTAAATGAAAGATAAAGGAAGACCTGAGTTAAGGAAGTCCCAACTCTTCCTCTCTTCTGTGCTGTGTGTCAGTGGGCAATTCCTTAAGTCTAGTCCTTGATGGCCTCATCTGTAAAATGGGGACAATAATATAAATAGAGGCTATTATTGCTCTCATTAATTCCCACTATAGGAAATTGACATGCAACAGACAGATGCTCAACAATCTTAGTTTCTTATAGTCCTTGAGGGAGACCAAAGTTTTGCTACCCCAAAATATGCCTTTTGAGGTATTGATTTTTAAGGTGGTTAAGAAGCAAAAGACTCAGAAAGAAACTTTGATCCTCTCCACTTACCTGCCAAAAGGAATTCAGACAGAAAACCCTACTTAAAGAAAAAGAACAGCACCTTAATATAAACTAAATATGGCAGACAGGGGAAAATCTAGCAAACCTTGTTTGTTGAACTTTCCTCTGTGGTCCACAGTTTCTGGGAGGCTCAACAAGAACTTGTTTACCACATGTTTGCTCTTTCTCTTCTACCTGTAAATTGCCTGTTTTCTCTTTGAAATCCCAGACCCCTGCCTCACTCTCATTTGTGCAAAATGGCCTATAAACCTCAACTCCCCAACACCTCCTTGGGTCTCACATAACTCCTGCATGTACACGATTGGACAATTAAGTTCGCGAACTCATCCTAGAAAAAGTGCTACATACCTCATTGCTGAATGTCACTACGGTCACCTTCAAAACACTCCCCTTGGGAAGTTATGCACCAGTGCCAGTGCCTAGTCCACCCTTCAAAGCAATTTTGGAACTCTTTTTCTGGAATGGCCATCAGAGCTGTCATCGTATTACCTTTTATGTCCTGAATGTCATCAACATGGCTTCCTGTCAATATTTCCTTTATCTTCTGGTAAAGAAAGAAGTCATTGGGGGCCAGCGATCAGGTGAGTAGGGAGGGTGTTCCAATACAGTTATTTGTTTACTGGCTAAAAACTCCCTCACAGATAATGCTGTGTGAGCTGGTGCATTGTCGTGATGCAAGAGCCATGAATTGTTGGTGAAAATTTCAAGTCGTTTTCTTCTAACTTTTTCACACAGCCTTTTTTTTTTCAGCACTTCCAAATAGTAAACTTGGTTATGTGTTTGTCCAGTTGGTACAAGTTCATAGTGAATAATCCCTCTGATAGCAAAAAAGGTTAGCAACATCGTTGCAACAAGTTTGCGAACTTAATTGTCAGACCGCATACATCTGTATTATATTTTGGACATTTTCTCCTCTTAATATGTCTCATGTTAATTTGATTATTAGCCCAGCTAGAAGAACTTAGAAAGTGGGAGGTCAGTTAATATTTTGATCCCCATATCCTCCTCCCTGTCTAAGTTCTCTTTAAGAAATCTCTATATGCACCAACCCTTCCCCTATTTCTATAATATTTTTGCCATTTTCTTATATGGTTCTCAGTTTCATCTGAAGCTCATTATTACTTAATAGAAAAACTGCCCATTATAACAATTTCACTTATTTGACCTCATTTTCCTCTATTTAAAACCCCAGTGTTGGTTTTTATTGTTGAATGACTTTTTCATTCCTTATCTTCAGCTTTGGAGGCAGATGTCACTGGGACCTGCCTACTCAATCACACATGTCCTCCTTTTCATTTCTGGTAACTTTTATGCAGCCAGAGGCAGGCAAAACTGATTTTTTTTTGCCCCTCAAGAATGGCCTTCCCTTTTCACCTTTCAGATACATTGTTCTTGCCCGACCCTACCTCCCATCCCCAGCCACATCCCATTTCTCACCTCAAAACCAACTTCCTTAGTAAGATTTGACATATAAGGCCACCCAAATTATGTTTTTGTTTTACATGTATTGGGGCACACCATGCACATGGACTAGGACGGGAAGGTGCTCCCTAGACGTTTGCCGTGTACTACCTTAAAATTATATGCCTTGAGTGTTCCTTGCAGACACATTCTCATGGATTTATCAAAAGGCCCTGTTTCCCAAACCAGTTCTACCATTTTACAGTCTTGTCGACACAGTGAGAGTTCCAGCTCTTCCACATTCTCACCAATACTTGGTATGGTCAATTTATCTAATTTTTGCGCTTCTAAAAGGTGTGTAGTGGTGTCTCAATGTGGTTTTAGTGGTGTCTCAATGTGGTTTTAATTTGTGTTTTTGTAAAGACTAATAATATTGAGGATCTTTTCATGTGCTTATTTGCTCTTCATAAATCTTTGGTTAAGTGTCTGTTCCAATCTTTTTCCCATTTAAAAAACCGGCATGTTCATTTTCTATGTATTGAGTTTTGAGACACACATGTATACACACATATTGTACATATACAGATATTATATATAAACACATTCTGCATTCAAACATGTATATATTTAAATTTTGATAATGTCTCTTTGCCAACTTGTAAATTCCACAGAACAAGGGAGTTCCCTGAGAATAAAAGATATGTTATAATATGTAAATCCATGACATCCCATTGAGATTGAAGTGCTTAATGGATACTTAAGCATTTCATGGTGGTAAGTCCACATGTCTCTCTTACACATTTGGAGACCAGGCTATAGAGTCAATTGCTTTTTAATGTTAAAACTGTGGATTAACCTAACCCTATTTAAGGAGTTCTGTATGCACAACATATGTTTTTTTGCAACAGAAATAGTTCTAAAGTTTTTTTAGAGAATGAAAATTTGGTAGTTTTCCTCAAAGTGGTAAATAAGGAAGCATTTGCTTCTAAATTATTAGCAATCTGCTTGGAATAACAGTTCAACATTTCCAGTGGACTGCTTTTGTAAATACATTTAAGTAATAAATAGACTATTTTAAAGAAACTAGTGTCTGTTCACCAAATGCAGAATGTGTTGGTTGATTATATCGCCAAAGGGCAGAATCATGGTTTCTGAAAATAACTTGAAGAAGTTCATATTAATTAGCAACCCAAACTGAACTATCTTGCAAAGCATAATGTCCTTTGGTATAAATGTCATTTGAAAAGTGTATAGCAATAATGTTTGAAACCAGTCATAATACAATAATTCTACCCTCTTCTCTGGTTGACTCAGTCACATGCAAATTGGTAGCAGCAACTCTCATAGGCTGTGAGAAAAGATTATTCTATTTGGATCAAATGATACCACATTGAGCCCCATGGCACACAGTACCAGTCCTTTGGATTTGAGCCTTGTTCCATTTTTTTTTAGATGGAGTGGAAAATTTCCAGCATGTTATTAGGACCTTGGTGAATTTTCTAGACCTTACTCACTCTTCTGGTGGGCTGTCAGGTAACCGAACTCAAAACTTCTACTTACTAAACCACCAAAGAGGATACCTCAGTTCTGTTTTTCTGTTGCACTCTGATGTCTACAATCAGATCTTTCTGATTGCAATTTTAAGTCTATTTCCTTTTGTCTTATTCTCAGAGCCCAGCTGTTTCATTCCTCCTGAACGGCATAGCTTCATGTAGAAGCTTCTTTTCTATTTTCTCAATTTAGTTTATTTTTTAAAAGATTTTAAATAAAATATAGCTAACATACAACATTATATTAGTTTCAAGTGTACACCATAGTTATTCAACATGTATATACCTAAAGAAGTGATCAGGGCCGGCCGAGTGGCGCGATGGTTAAGAGCTGGCTTGGGACGCCAGAGGGCCCCGGTTCGGATCCCACATATGAGGGCCAGTGACACTGCCCTCCACAGCTAAGATGCTGAACAACAGCTCAACCTGGAGCTGGGCTGTTGTGAGTCGCCAGCGACTGCGACGGCAAATCCCTGCTGCAGTGGGTTGCCGTGGGCTACCATGTGTAGCCAGCAGCCAGTGTGAGCGGCCAGCAGCCGCAGTGTACGGCTGTCCAGAATCCTGCGACTGATCTGCCTCGCCCAGGAAGAGCGCAATGATGGTGCCAACGTGGGCCAGTGAAGCAACGTCCTCCACAACTAGATTGAAGAACAAAATGACAGCAACTTGTCTGTTCCCCTTCCCCAATTCTCCAGCACTGTTCCCATCCCCCAATTCCCCAATTAAAAAAAAATCTTTAAAAAAAAAGTGATCACTATGATAAGTCCAAAACCATGTGACACCACATTATCACAATATTATTGACTATCTTCCCTATGCTGTACTTTATATCCCCATGACTATTTTGTAACTATGAGTTTGTACTTCTTACTCCCTTCATCTTTTACACCCTGCCCTCAAACCCCTCTCATCTATCATCCCAACAAATCTAATGCCCATCTGACACCATACATAGTTATTACAATATTATTGACTATATTCCTTATGCTGTACTCTACACCTCCATGACTACTGTGTAACAACCAATTTGTACTTCCTAATCCCTTCCCCTTTTTCACTCATCCCCAACCCCCCTCCCATCTGGCAACCATCAAAAGTTCTCTGTGTCTATGAGTTTGTTTCTACTTTATTTAGTTCTTTAGATTCCACATATAAATAAAATCTCATTGCATCTGTGTTTCTCTGTCTGACACTCGACTCAGCACAATACCCTCCAGGTCCATCCATGCCACCACAGATGGCAAGAACCCATTCCCTTCCCTGGCCAAGCACTATTCCATTGTATATATTGACCACCCAGTCTTTATCTGTTTATCCATAATCCATCAGTGGACACCGAGGCTGCCTCCATAACTTGGCCATTATAAATAATGCTGCAATGAACATATGGATGCACATGTCCCCTTAAAGTAGCATTTGGATTTCTTCAGAAAAATACCCTGAAGTGGGATTACTGAGTCCTTCTTTGTCTCTTGTTATAGCCTTTGTTTTAAAGTCTGTTTTGTCTGTATAAGTATTGCTACTCCAGCTTCTTTTTGGTTTTTATTTTATTTCCATTTTCATGAAATACCTTTTTCCATCCCTTTACATTCTGTCTCTGTGTATCTTTCAATCTGAAGTGACTCTCTTGTAGGCAGCATATGTAAGGGTCTTGTTTCCTGATCCATTTAGTCATCCTATGTCTTCTAATTGGAGCATTTAATCTATTTACATTGAAAGCAATCGTTGATAGACATGTAGCTATTGCCATTTTATTATTCATAATTTTTATCTTTTTTTTCCATCTTAAAGAAGTCCCTCTAACATTCCTTGTAATACTGGTTTGGTGATGATTAACTCCTTTAGCTTTTTCTTGTCTGGGAAGCTCTTTATCTGCCCTTTGATTATAAATGATAGCTTTGCTGGGTAGGATACTCTTGGTTGTAGGTCCTTGCTTTGCATTACATTGAATGTTTTGTGCCAATCTCTTCTGGCCTACAAAGTTTCTGTTGAGAAATAAGCTGACATTCTTATGGGAGCTCCCTTATAAATTACTAACTGCCTTTCTCTTGCTGCTTTTAGGATTATCTCTTTGTCTTTAACCTTTGCCTTTCTAATTCTAATGTTTCTTTGCATGGATCTGCTTGGGTTCATTTTGTTTGAGACTCTGTGCTTCCTGGACTTTTATGTCTATTTACTTCACCAGATTAGGAAAGTTTTCAGTTGTTATTTCTTCAAATGATGTAAATATGCTTCATGTTGTCCCAGAGGCGTCCTAAACTACACTCATTTTTAAAAAAAATTCTTTTCTCTATTCGCTTTCCTGTTTGTTTTCTGCTACCTTGTCTTCCAAATCTCTGATTTCATCCACTGCTTCATCTAGTCTGCTGGTGACTCCTTCTAGTGCATTCTTCATATCTTCACTTTTGACTGGTTTTTGTTATGATTTCTATGTCTTTTTTATGCTTGCTATCTCTTTGTTGAAGTTCTCACTAAGTTCATTGAGCACACTTATAGCTGTTTAAACTCTGTTACTGGTAGGTAACTTGCTTCCGTTTTGTTTAGTTGTTTTTTCTGGAGTTTTCTCCTATTCTTTCATTTGGGATGTATTTCTTTGTTTCCTCATTTTGGCTGCCTCTCTGTTTCTATGTATTAGGTAGATCTGTTACATCCCCCAATCTTGGCCAGGTGGACTTATGTAGTAGGTGCCCTGTGGGGCCCCGTGGCACAGTCTCCCCAGTCACTTGCATCAGATGCTCTAGGAGTGTCCCTTGTGTGAGTTGTGTGTGCTCTCCTACTATAGTTAAACCTTGATTGCTATTGGTATGTCAGTTAGTGGGATTGCCCCTCAGGCTGATTGGGTGTAGGGATTGGCAACATCCATAGCTTACAGGCTGCTGTGTGTGGGGTTTTCTCCACCGAGTAGGATTCACCCCAGTGAGCTCTGGTGCCTGTTGAGACCACCCTTTGGGTGTGCTGCCTGTGGGGCTAATTGGGTGGTGCTCTGCTGTGGTCTGGACCCAACCTCCAAGTATGTGTATTATGTGGCCTCTTGGGAAGGTCTTTAGTGTGAGTCCAGGTCACCCACTCCCTGTGACAGGCTGGGGACTACCTGGTAAGAGCTACAAAGCAATCCATGGTTGTTCACTGCCTGTGCTAACCCTGGAGGTGCATGGGAGAGGCCACACTGCAAACCCATGATGGCTGCCACCAATACCAGGCCTGGGGTAGCTCTGCAAAATGCCAGGATGCCCCAAGGCCTGTTGCCACCTTTCAGTTCCCTTAGGTTGAGCCACTGATAAAGCTTTGTGAGGTATGCAAGTTCGATGAGGCAGGGTCTCAGGTAGTCACTAGAGTTGGAAGAGTTGTGGTCACCATTTATTTATTTATTTACTAATATTTATTATTATTTATTATTATATAATAGTATACAATATTATTTATTATAAAATTATTGTTAATAAATATAATTAATATTAGTTATTATTTATTAATATATAGAATGGTTTGGTGCCAGTGTTGAGCCTGAAGCTACTCATCAAAAGTCTCAGAGCACATCAAAGCCAGTCACAGCCCACCTGGGATCTGCTGGACTCTGATAGTTTTCCAGAAAGAGTGTAATGGGGGTGGGGCTGGCTGCTCTCAGAGAAAGTCCCTCTGGCATTGGGCGAGTTGGTTGGGGTGGGGTCCCAGTGAGTCAGCAGGGTGGAGCTGCAGTGCTCACCAGACCAATCAGATTCAGATTTGGCTGTAAGCATAGCGGGAGGGCTCACCAAGAAAGATGGTACATACCTGCCGGCTGGATGGGAGAAGGACCACTCACAGGGAAAATGCCAGCTGTCCTCCGGTCCTTGTTCTAAAGCCACACAACTCAGTCGGCTCCCTCCATATGTCTCCACCCCCAGGTTACTATCCCCCTGCTGGAGCCCAATGTGAGCGCCTGGGAGTGAGAGAGCCTGTGTGGAAGCCCTTTAAGAGGACGCCTGAGGCGGGGGGGGGGCGGCAGACGCCTGGTTTTTCTGCCACCTTCTGTCCCACCTGGATGGTCAGAATCCCCACTTTTTTTTACAGCTAGCTGTTGTGGTGGCTCTTCTGCCTGGCACCAGTACTCTGGCCTGGGGAGGCCAGTGAGGGGTTCCTCGCTCCTCTGGGGGGAACCACCACAGCCAAGACATCCCTCCCAGTTCTCAACTACCATAAGAAGGTTTGGGGTTAGCCAGTTCCACATTTCTGCCCCTCCTACCAGTATTGACATGACTTCTTTATATTCTTATTTATGAAACTTCTGTTCATCCAGACTTCAGATGGTTCTCCAGGCTGATTGTTTTATAATTTAGTTGTAATTTTAATTTGTTCTTGGAAGGAAGCAGGCAGAGTATGTATCTACTCTGTCACCTTGGGTCTCCCTTCCATGTAGGAACTTCTTAACTCTGTTAACTACATGATTGAATGTTCTACCTACTTTATGAATAGGAATAATTTTGTGGAAACTTTCTTATTTTCATGGGGGGTCTTTTTTTAAAGGTTTTTATTAAATATAGCTAACATATATTAGTTTCCAGTATACACCATAGTTATTGAACATTTATATACCTAAAGAATTGATTACCATGATAAGTCCAGTAACTATCTGACACTATTTAATACTATCACTATATTATTGACTATATCTCCTATGCCGTACATTACATAGGAGGTCTATTTTATTTTCCTGTCATTTGGACACTAAATTAAACCACCAGAATCTTATAATAATCACCATCATTCCATGGTAATTCATAGAGTATTTATAAATCCCAAACACTTTTCACTTGTTACTTTTAATTGACAATAGTTTTGTAAGATAGATCTTAATCCACTCATTTTACAGATGAGGGAAACTAATTTACCCACCTAAGATGACACATGTAGGAAGTGGCAAAGTTGTTATTACAAGTGGCAACTTTTTTTTTTTTTTTTTAGCTATTAAAGCTCTTTGCTAGAATTTGGAAAAAAATAAATGGTGGAAGCACTGCCATTATTATCATAATACATTTTGATAAAAATTAATGGTACACATGAGAAGATAGTGTAATTAAATTTATTTACATGTTGAAATGGTATGAAATGGAGACTAAGGGCCTTAAAGTCACTGCAAACTTCTACAACCTCTTGAAGAATCAAGTATTTTCACATCTATTATCAACTATTTTTCTGCTTGGGAAAGGGAGACAACGTTTGTTAGCTTGTATACATGTATATATGGGCTTCCAAAGTTTGTTACTGTGGACCTTTCTGGGTTGAATGAATATTCCTTTTTAAAAAGTTTATTTAAAAAAATTGCTAGTTTACAAATTTCAAGAGCATATACAGACATTGGAAAAAAATGGCCATTTATAGTCATCCCATTTAGATACAAATAAAGGGGACAACTTCCTAAAGCTGAAGATAACCTTCCATTGAAGTGTATTTCAGAATTTAGGAATAAACAAAGATATTATAATAATGACATCATTGTTTGTGGGAGCTGGCAAGGTCAGATAAGATAAGATGGAAATTTATATCTTACAAAATTCATCAATTTCTCTTACATGTAGAAATGAAAGAAGTTAATATTGTGTTACTGGATTGAGATAGAAGTTTATAAACCATGAGTATATAAACTACCAAGTCCAAAGGAAGGTCATAATATTGGGGAAGCTTTTGTCCACTAATTGATATATAGTCAGCATTTAACTTATGCCCCACCCCACCCTACCCTCCCCAAAATAATCAGTGCTGTGGCTGTGTATGAGGGCAGTAGTGAAAACTGCATTTGGATATAAGAATTCTTATATCCTCATGACATTCTGTAACACCTCTTCACTGCACTTACCAGTTTTAAATCATTTATTTGTGTGATCAGTTGACTAATGGTCAGCTCTCTCACTGGACTGCAAGCTTCTTAATTGCCCAGAGCGCATCTGCTTTATTCATCATTGTATCTGCCTGGCATGATTTCTGGCACATAACATCTAGCCATGTAGTAGTTGTTAAATAATTGTTAAATTAATGAACAAATTCTTGTTCTTTTGGGACTGTAGTCTGAGAAGGAGGCAAGCTAAACACCATATGTCTCTAAGCCTTACAAAGAGGAAGAAGGTAGTGCTGATGGCTTGGGTGCTCCAAGCATTTCCAAATCCTTCTAATTCTTGCCAGTAAGTGGACCAAGGAGGATGGGGTAAAGCAATGTCCATGTTATGGTCAGAATGAGAAAAGTGACTCAGTTTTTCAGAGAACAAGGGAACTTGTTCACCTGAGTTGTAGCCAATGTCCTAAGCCCAGGTCGCCTTTTAGGAGAGGGGCTGTGAATCTCCTCTATTAAAAACTCCTGTGAGGCCACCTCAGTTCCAATGTCTTCCTATGTAGCAAGGGTGAGGCCTAGGCAAGCTGCTAGGGATCTCTTTTTACTTTCTTTAAAAGAGAAGAAACAGAGTTCTAAGTTGAACATGGAAATCAGTGGGGAAGTGGGCTCCATGTATAAACCTTTTGCAGCCATCTTAGGTGGAATATTGAGCACATTTTCTATATATTGAGAGACCATTCATTGGTAATGAGAAGACAACTTTAATAATAACTTGGCCCAATTAAAGAAGGATGTGTGAAAATTAGCTTTAGCTTTCTGTATACAAAACTGTATTGGAAAGAGAGACCGTTACAAATGGGCTCTTGGTCTATTTTATATTTTGAAAGACATGATTAATTTTTAAATAATGAACAAAATTTAAAAAAGCTGTGGGTGCTATATAAAAACTCCTTTCTTTCCCCCCAAACAAATATTTAGGTAAAATACATAAGTATGTAAAAGCTTTAATCCCAGTGAATTTCTGGCAGCAGTAAAATCATGCACACAACTCAGCATGGGGTGTCATTTTTAAGTGATCCCATTATACATTAAAAATAGATAAATACAAATGTAGAAAACAACTTTGGAATGATATGTGAGGAAAAAAGGATATCTGCAAGCACAGAGAAAGCAATAAACCCCCTCTTTGTATATCATGCTGCCTCCAGATCTCTGGTCTAAGCTCGGGAAGGGTGAGCAGGGACCTGGCTGGTTCCATTCGCCAGGGAGCTGCGAAGAGAAGAAAGCTGACCTCTGGGGGTTTGCAGTTCTGAAGAAAGGACCTCAGGACGGTAATAGCTCCCTCATGATACTTTTGTTGTGCAGCTTCTCCCTCTATTCCTTTATCCAGGTTGTCAGTTTTACTCTCCTTAGACCTGATTGATGATTTCAAGGATTATTCCACAATAATCCTTGGGTCCTGGTTCTGATCAGCAAACTAGATATTTGTTTAATTTTTCAGGTATTCCCTTAATTGGTTCCTGGTTCCCTGTCTCCATATTTTGCATTTTTTTCTAAAAGAACAGCATTTGCCATATGCCATATCAATCCTATAATTGATCTGAGTTCTTTTATATCTGATGATACTGTTGAAAGCAATGATGGTGTCATGTGCTCTCTTAAAATAATAAAAAAATTATTCTCTCTATGTTTTCTCTGGGTGTCTCTAGGCAAATGCAGCTAAAATCCTTGAATTTATGATGCCACAAATAATCACACAATCTGAATAAATAGATACTCATTTCTATTAATTCATTATATTTATTTGAAAACTCAGTGGCCCAAATTCAATATTCACAAATTCTAATTTCCCAAAGTAGAGGATTTATAGACCTAATATTTGACAATTTCACTCCTTTACATGTACGGCTTTGTGATTCTGTTTAAAAGTGTATCCTATTTGGGCATAAGTTTTACAAAAACTAGCCATTGCCATAAAAATGTCTAAGTGCATAAAAATAACTTTAATTAAGTGCAACTAATTGGTATAATCATTGCTTTTTGATACTTAGAGTAGAAAGCAGGGCTTATTGACGGCAGTTGGTCTAGAATCAGAATTTCAGAAGAAGAAGGAATTTTTGAGCATCTGGTTTTGCATCCTTGTTTTTCAAGGAAATTAAGTATCTTATTATTTCTGTCTTTTAGCCAGGAATGGAGACTAGACTTGTCCAAGTTCATATAGTTATTAGCATCAGAGCTGAAACTAGAAATTCTCCGGGCTCTCAGTCATTATGCTACTTTACCAGTTAAACCTTTATATGGGTTCATTAGGTAAACATGTTATCATTCTGTGTAAGCAGAGGGGTGGAGAAGAGAAGGTACATAGATGAGTGTTTGAAGAGTGGGGCAAGGAGGTGAATACTTATTTCTTCCATTCTTTTTTTTAATACATAAAGTTGATTTTCAGACTTATTTAAGGAGATCATATTGATTATGTTTGAAAAATTGTATGATTAAAGATCATGTAACACTATCTAAGTTTGCATAAACGCTATCTACGGTTCAAATCTATCTCAAGTTGAAACCCGGTTAGTTTTCCAGAAAAGCATACTGATGTTCAACAAAATTTCTAATAATTCATTTTCTGGTGCTGATTTAAGAGGAAGCAGAAGTGAACTTATACTGAAAAATTGATCAAAAGGAATCACTTTTCTAACAGTAATCTTTTGTCTAATCAAAAAAATAGTACTGGTCGGGAGGAAAATTGTTGTCCAAAGGAGACATGACTCTCAGCAATCATCCAGATACAGGTTTAAATGCAACTTCTACCACTTTTCTAAGCACCATTTGAGTTTTACATACACTGAGACTTCCAACCATTCTAAATCTTTTCCTCCAGCGTTGTCCACACTTTCTTAGTCTTTCTTTTAGCTCCCTCTTCAACCCCCATGAATTGGAAGCTCAACAACCTCACAGGTCATGTTCAGGGATAGCAGTTATCAGGAGCAAAAATACCAGGCCTTCAACTTTATCCTCGTTCAAGTGAACACAAGATCACATGAACGAGAGAGGTTTGCTGACATAGCATCCAAGACCAAGTCAGCTGAGTTGTCCAAATGGTTCCTTTGGGTTGATTTTAAGTCTCTAAGCACATGTTTTTGTTTGTTTGTTTTTAAGTAAACATAAAATAGTAAAACCAGGTTTCAGGGCGTTAAGTAAATTGGGAAAATTCTTAAAATAATTAAGCCTTATTTAGATCTCATGAGCTGTTGATATTTGACAAAGCAGCTGCAGTTTTAAGTAATGGCCTAGTGGGAGCTATATGCACTTTCCATAGTAGGAGTTGATTTTATAGACTGACCTATTGCTCTAAGCAACACGTTAGCCAGTCCTACCTTTGATGGAAAAAATACATAGTTAGAATCCTTTTAAAATCCCTATGGGGTATGTGTGTGGGGGAGGGGGGAGGAGTATTGGGTGTTGTATGTGCATGTGTGTTTAGGGGATGGGTTGACAGAAGCAAGGAGAGGCCTTATTTACTATAGACAGTCTGTGTTGTAGTAAGAACAATATATTGAATATCTTTATGTTCAAAGTCGATGAATCTCAAGTAAATTCACGTTATAACAAGACTTTTAAAACATGTGTTATCATAATTTTTTGAAAAGCTGATTTGATTTAAAAACTGTCATAACTAGTACAGTTGCCAGGTATAATATAGGACATCTAGTTAAATTTGAATTTCAGATCAACAGCTAATAATCTTTTAGCATAAGTTTATGCCAAATATTGCATGGCACATACACTAAAAATTTATCATTGTTTAGCTGAAATTCAGATGTAACTGGGCGTCTTGAATTTTTATTTGCTAAACTTGGTAACCAAATAATTAAGCAAATGTTTGGGAGTCATTCCTTCAAAATCATTTAGTAAAGCATAGCTTGAATGTGCTACTTAAAAACAAGGGAGCTATTTCGACAACACTTGAGAAAGCTATGGTCTGCTGTTGTGTCAATACCAAAAAGCTCATGTGCCTGAGCTTTCCCTCTTTCTTGTTTTATGTTATTAAACAATACTATTCCAAAACCCTTACAGTTATATTCATTTACTTTGAGGGAGGATGCCACATTTGAGCTATTCTCTTATCCTTGAAGACAAAAGCTTTGAAAAATTAGGACCATGTTTGAGTCCTAGATACATAAAGTATGCTTTCCAGCAAAATGAAATGTATTGTTTCAAGCTGATTTCCCCCCCCTTTTTCTTGGGAGAAAAGTACAGCATCTTAAACTAAAGCACACTTCAGCCGTCCCCCTGCGCTTGCTTGCTTGGTGCCAGCAGCCACAACACAGGGCTTTCATCTGGGCTTCAAAGTGTTGTGGAGGGAATATGGGGGGGAGGGGAGTGGGGAAGAAACGGAGGGCAAGTTGAATGCAAAAAGGGAAACAAACAAACAGAAAAGAAAAATAGGGTGGGGTGGGCAGAAGGAGAAGCCTCCTATCTTTCAAATATCACTTCCAGGAGCCGGGCTGCAAATGCGAAGCCTCCAGTTTTCCCCTGTGGTGTGTTTTTTTGTTACCGCCACTTCCCATGCTGGGAAGATTCTTGTCATCCCTCACATATTTTATCCACAGAAAAGGCTGCCCTGCCCTGGGCTTGGTGATTGAGGCTGTGCCCCTGGTCTGCCACTCTATCAGTGGTTCCCAAGGCTGTCTAGCCTGGGAAAAGCTGCATGGACACGTTCCAAAATCAGCATTACATGCATCATTGTTCTTACGCTCCCTGATTAGAGTGCAGACAATGAAAACAACAGCAACAGCCTCGTTTTCTAGCCCTCCTCCCAGCATAAGGCAGTTCTTAGTCTGTTTTCCTTTCTCTGGGTCTTCCTACAAGTTAACCACTTCAGTGCTGGGGAAGTCCCAGACCTCACAGCAACGGCCCTGCCAGTTGCTTTGTGCTTCTGGGAGGTCAGTCCAGCTCTGGGGCAGTGGGGAAGCAGGCAGCTCTGCCCTTCTCCTGAAAATCTTTGCAGAGCAACTAACAGGGTGAAAAGTCAAAAGCTGTGTGTGGCGCTGCTGGGTCGGCTGTGGCCATGCATTCCAGGACAGCCGTGAGGTTGGCTAGGCACACTGAGTTTCTCACATGTAAAGTGGGGACAGATGTAAAGAGGTGGGGGTCCTGGTGTTTTAACTCTTAAAGCCACAAAAATCTATCTGCGTTAAACCTGTTGGGTTTAGTTGCTGAGTCTCAATCATCCATATGAAACCCTTCTCAACCTTCTTTGGAACTTTTGAATAAAAGTAAACTTTGTAAACTTTTGTGACTATGTGGGGATATTGGGTGGGGAATGACAACTTTTACTGTAAAAGCTATAGGGAAATCCAAGTCCTATTACAATAAATATTGAAATGAAAAATCTGTTGCAAAAAAAAAAAGAAAGAAAGAAAGAAAAAAGAAAAAAGAAAGGAAAGAAAAAAGACTTCCAGTGCAAATCATGATTTCTTTATTTAAGATAATGGAAGATTCACGGCATTCTAGTATAACTGAAGAATTTTGGATATTCCTCTGGACTATATTGTAACATAATTGACCTGACTTTTACAATATTTAAGGGGGTGAATAGATGAAGGGTGAAGAAGGCTATGTGAGCATGTGTCAATACATCCAGAGCTATAATTTGAACTTTTCATGGACTACACAAATATCATTAGTCTGAAGAAGCCTTCTGTCCCCGGAGTCATAGCTCTAGTGGAGAAGAACTTTAATACAGATGTGGAGACAGACATTATTTGCTGTGTTTCTGGTGTTGCTCTTCACACCAAACATCACGTACACTTATGGTCTGGGTGGGGGATTGATCATGAATTTGCCTTCAGCCCAGCAGGACAGACGAAAGGCTGAGGTTTACCTTTGAGTCACTATCTTTGACTTTTATGTATTTTTAGGACATGAAACAAACAGAGAATGACCCCAAGTTTTGTAAGCTCTTAGAAATGCAGTGTTTTATGCTGTTGTGGAAAGGTCTTTTCCTGGTTGAGACTGGATGTCAGTCTCCTGCTACTTTAATAAAGATCCATAAGACTGCTATTAGAAAACCACTCTCATTCACTGTTATACAAATGAAGAGGCTTTTTCCTTCCCCCTTCCCCCAACTCCCTCTCCTTCATCCAGATATATGACACAGATGCAATTAGCATAATACTGTTAGCCAGTTTCTGACAAATGCCATTTTGGGGTCCATACATCATACCATTTTCCAGAAGTTGATTTCTCCTCTTCTGTTTAATTGTTGGTCAATAATTTGTCTCCCTACAACTACCTACATGAGCTCTCCAGTGTCCCATAAACAAGTATACAAAAAACAAAAACATCAAATCAAATACAACAAAAGCTGAATTGACTTACTTGCCCAAGACATGATTTTTCTTATCAACCATAGAAACCCCACAGTGAGGACTGAGATAGTGAATTATAGGATGGCGCTTGAGACCAAGTAGGCCCAGCATGCCTGAGAGAAGCTGAGTCCTGTCTCCAAGGCTATACATGTTCCTTTCATAAGGAAAAGCTTATTCCTTTGGATTCAGGAGACAGCTAGGGAGCAGATGCAGCAGCATGTCATTTTATAGGCTTTTTTGTTTTTTTTTAACTCCCTAAATCTCTGAATATAAATGTTTGCTGGAATGAATTAGACTATTTACATTATTACGTTATATCACTAGCATTTCTTTCCTGGAAATAGAGCTGCTTGCTGGCACTTGCACTAATGTCTCAAGTTGATTCTTCTTGAGTACATACATACATAAGCAGCTCCAGGGCAGAGGTCTTCCTCACCCATAACTTCAGCTTATCCTGAATGATTCTTACCAGATATCAGCTGTTAAATTCACCAATGGGGCGAACGCAGGCAAGAGCACAGGACTTGGCGCCAAAGTCTTGTAATTTGACTTTGGCTTTATCACTTTGTAACTTTGGGATAATAAACTGTTTTCCCACCATTCCCACTCCCCAAAACTGATGTGGAGATTAAATGATATAACAGATAACTGCTTTATAAAGTATATTCAAATTTTCATTCCTAAAATCTTTTCATTGTGTGAAAACTAAGAAAATGAGATTTACTATTGAACCAAATCAGTGTACAGTGGGTAATGCTTATAAAGTTTTATTTCTTTTTTAAAAAATGTAGCTCTGCATTAGGCATTATCTTTGAGCTATTTAAGAGAAGGGTTTTCCACATACACAGATACACAAACAACATTCAAATCTCAACAATATCTGTATTAGTTTCCTAGGACTGCCCTAAAAGTACTACAGATAGGTAACTTAAAACAACAGAAATTTATTCTTCCATAGTTGCTAAGGCTGGAAGGCTGATACCAAGGTGTTGGCAGGGCTATGCTCCTGCTGATATTCTGGGTAGAAGCTTCCTTGCCTCTCCTAACTTCTGGTGATGATCATGCATACTTGGCCTTCCTTGGCTTGCAGCTGAATAACTTCAGTCTCTGCTTCCGTCTTCACATGGTGCTCCCCCTGAGTCTCCATGTCTTCACATGGCCTTTTTCATACTGGAGTAGGGCCCACCCTAAGGACCTCATCTCGATGACACCTGCAAAGACTTTATTTCCAAATAAGGTCACATTCAATTTATCTTTTTAGGGGATACAATTCAACCGATAACAGCACCCTACAAAACAACCCAGGGTCGCACTGGCTGGGGACCTAGCCACCAGGCTGAAATTTGCCATTAATTAGCCAAACTAACTTTAGGTAAAATGAGGGAGTTGAAATAGACCTCTTAGGATATTTTTCAAGTTTAATGTTCTATAATGTAATCATTTTAGTGTTCTTCCATTAGTACTTCTTTCTAAGACCATGATGGTTCTCTTTACTCACCAACAAATTTATATGCACCAAACCCAAAGTCTGGCTGCAGCAGGAATGGGTGAATCATTGCAGTTCCTGTGAGCCCATCAAGCAGGCTTATTCTATCGTCAGCCTCATCACTCAGGTCCCCACTTTCTCTTTCCTGGACTGTGAAATATTCTCTTAGCTGCCTTGAGTCTTCTCTAGCAGGGGCTGCTGAAGTGAGCTTTGAGAAAGCAAACCTGATCATGGCCCCCTGTGTGCTGTGTGGGGTGCAGTTCCTAGCTTGGCACCCAGGGGCCTGTAAGCAAGAACTGCTCAACCAGACTCATCTGCTCAAGGTTTACCCTCAATAAACCTGATCTACTAATTTTTCTCCCACCATATTTCACATTTCCATACTTTGGTACATTATGTTCCCTCTATTGGTTAGGCCGTTTCTCTCTCTTTTCTGCCTAGAGAATTTGTATTTATCCTACAACATCCAGTTCGAATAACATCAACTTTGGGAATACATTCCTGACTACCCTAGTCAGAAAGGACCATCCTTTTTCCGTATCACCATTCGGTTCATATTTATTTTTAACTTTGCACTTACTGAATTATAACATTGGTGTGTGCATGTGTGAGTTTCCATACTAGACAGGATCTTGCTTAAGTGTTGGAGTGATGTCCCCATCTCTGAGTCAGGTCCTCTACCTCCTTTACTTTCGGGTGTGAAAGTACCAACAGAGTTGCTACCCAGAAACATTTTATTAAATTGCCTTAAATAACCCGTTCTTGACAAGAAACTGGAACCAGCAGTCAGGGTCAAATGCTTTTTCTCTATATGGGTTGCTTTTGAATTAATGAAACAAGAAGACGTGCTTTGGCACAGCTGTCCGGCATACCTGGGTTAAGTTCTAGTGCAAACAGCTGTGTTGCTGTAACTTGCTGTAAAACACCCACTTCACACGGGGCCTATGGGACCCATGGAAGGCAGCCAGGCCTTGGGCTGGCAGTTACCTGAAAACACTTGGGTTAAGTTTCTGTTGCCATGGCAGTTAGACAACCCCTCATAATTATTCCCTTTCAACTGGCATCGTTGCCTCACAGGACATATTCTGATAGGGCTGGACTCCCAGGCAGGCAGCTCTTGCTTGTCACCTTAAATGTTTCACTGCTGAGAGAGAGCTGGGAGCCACCTTGCAAACAGCCTAAGCCCATGTTACAGGACTGTTGTTGTAAATTATTAACAACATTAATAGACATAGTGACCAACTAGGGCAGCAGTTCTCAACCTTCCTAATGCCGTGACCCCTTAATACAGTTCCTCATGTTGTGGTGACCCC